>NC_068367.1:69645137-69752637 GCF_020536995.1 Dreissena polymorpha | reverse complement strand
GGAAATAGACATGTTTTCATGAAAATGCATCTAAGAGGATGTTAGTATATATTGTAACATAATGTCAAACGTAGTATAATAATTTAAACAAGGATAAAAATATCATGTCTTTGTTTCTTTGTGAACTTTTTCTATTTTAAACTTCAAATTTATGACATTTTTTCATATTCTAAAGCATCTTAAACAAATTAACACTATTTTGTTTAAACTTTTAATTAGTTAAACGCGTACATATTTTGACCGTATCTATTCTACTTTTGAATCAATGTTTTCCAACTGTATTATGTCCGATTAATATCCGGTGTGTTTAACCTGTCATATAACTCCTTTCTACAATTGATAAAAAAGTAAAGAGTTTTCCGCAAATGAGCGCGTAAATCATTTGTCTCGCGATATGCCTCAATATAGCAACATCACAGTTTATCTCTATTCTGCAACTGCCTTTTTATTAGGGCATTTATATTGCATAGACTGTGCTACAGATTTGTTTTCTTACTTGGGTCTGATATGAACTGCGTCATGCGAAAATGGGTCTAACGACGTATGAGGCCAGCGAAGCTCCAGCCTAGCCCGCGCAGACTGGTCAGGAGCTAACCTGTCCGCTGTTAGATCCATTTTCGCATGATGCGGGTAATATGTTCCCCACGTTTACGTACCGGTATGATAAAATGAGATACACAGCTGCAACGGCGACCCCTTTTTATCAAGTTTTTAATTAAAAAATACTTTAAACGGTTTGGTGATGATTGTATGATATGTATTGTTTCTGTAAAGTGGTCATAAATAATATTGTCATGCGCATGCGCTTTTATTTTTTCAACTGTTTTGTTGCCTTCGTTATTTATTTTTGTCTATATAAAATGAATTAGTTCGGGGTATAGAGATTCTCTGCGTTTGGCCTATTATCAAATTCATGTAATAATGTTTTGACATCAAACGAATTTATCTTTTACGTAACCTTCATCAGGTAATCTACTGAAATCATAGTGAAATTCGTTTAACGATATTGACCGGTTGATTTCGTCATTCAGTTTTCTTTGTCTCACTTTGATCATTGCTTTATTTAAATTTCGTTTTATGGACGTAATCTTGTAATCGTTTTTCATTGCAATCATTTGTTGTCGTGTATGTCCATTTTTATTTTGATAATGCTAGTATGACTATGAAGCTCTATAAAATTCATATTCTGTTTTTTACACTGTTTGTTGCACCATCTCTGTTTGTTTTAATCAGGAGGTAAAAGTATTTTTAGCAGGTTGTATCATGAGCTTTGAAATAACACCTTTTTTGAATTTAAATAATTGAAAATTCTTCCATAATTTAGTCAGGGTCACAGTGTGTATCAATTTAAGTTTGCTCGAGATTATATACATCACAAGAAACATCAAATTCAACATCACATTTTGTGATCAGGTTTCCATTTAAAAAACACAATCGAATTGCGTGTACTTATTGAAACAGTTTTATTCGTTGATTTAATAAATTGATTGATTGACTTGTTACCTTTCAATGAAAATTTTTGATTTTCAGCCAAAATAGGACATATTTCCCAAAGTTATAGTTCTAATCCAAGAAGACGAGTGCAAGGTGACCAGTGAGACCTAAGTGTGCACTGGTAGACGATTTCAAAGACAGTGCATGCATGGTTTCCTTGGTCCCGGAAGGAAATCGGGAAGATGCTGACTACATGTATTTCAAGAATGCTTCTTCTCGCCCCTTGCGCGCTTCGCCGCCTTTTCAGCCTCACGTGCCGTCACCGGACGTCGACCCAAAACCTAAGACGGTTTCCCAAGCTCGTTGAGAATACTCAACGGGCTCCCGAGATGGCACTTTTCACTGCATAAGCAGAGCCGCCCGCAGATGTTCCCCATATCCGACTTCAATTTTTGCAAAAAAATGCCGTTTCTACTTTAAGCCATATAATGAAATAATGCCATTTGTTACTTATGGGACGACTTTACGAATTGAGTCTTGAAATATAAACTACAATGCCTTCACTCGAGCGCTTCGCTGTACAGTGTTGCAATCGTCCGTAGGAATGAATATGGTTATCTGTATCATTTTTTATTGTGTTTAGAGTCTTTATTTGTTAAAACTTCACTTAAACACTGATTGAACAGAAAAGATGTAAATTTACTATCGGAGCATGTGTCGCAAGACCTTTTAATTTCATTTTGACCTCATGAAACTGAATCTTAATATAAAAAAATACAAACTAATTCCAGTCGGTGGGGTAACATGTGTTAAGGGCAGAAAAGAGGAGCAGTTTGCATGTCAATTATTTACTCATCACAACCGTACGCTTATCAGTTGGTGATTTAAACTGGCGAGAACAAATGGTTCTTTGTTGCACGTGCTTATGACGATATCTGACCTTGTTTTCGGATACTGAGAGTTGTTCTCTTTCGGATATAAAACACTACACATATTGCGCGTGCACACATGTAACGTAAAACCAGAAAACATAAAAGCGATTGAAGCATAACAATTGGACCATTCGACCGTGTACATTCTCACTGCAAACTTGATTATTTAGTATGATGAAGTAACCCGAAGCGTTAACAAAACAATTGCACCATAGGACCGTGTAAATTCTCACTGCAAACTTAATTATTTAGTATAATGAAGTACTACGAAGCATTGACAATGCCTTTGTATTGCATATCGAGAGCTTGACCGTTTTGAAGGGTATGCCATCGAGGCGACATGTGACAACGCACCACGTTGCACGAGTCGCAGTGTTTACAGACACAAGGTGTAGAAGCATATCGGTCGCCTTTCTGTTCAAATGCTGCCGATCTGTTCATTTTTCGCTGCCTCTTTGTCATAAACAAGAAAAATGGATGCTTGGAATTCACAAAACAGGTAAGAAAATCTAAAAATAAAACCGTAAACACATTTGTGCATAAAAAGAGATGGTCCATGAGTTGAAGCATATATCCAGCTACAGGTTCACAGTATTCCGCAGGTCCAAACACTTATCACAAACTCTATCGAAGATGGAATGATGACGACGGTGGTGGAACAATCGTGCATACATGCCACTTTGATGACTTTTAAACATAGCTTTTCCGTAATATGTCAAATATCGTGTGCCATTGATATCATCTTTATGATTAAATCTTTACGTTGAATGTACGCTATATAGTATTTTTTTATCAATTTTACCTTAACAATGCCAACTTTCGCTTTCGTTGTGGCACGGAAAGCCTCTCGCTCAGCTCACTTTTCTGATACGGGAAGCCAGATAAATGAAAACGAAATACTGCTACCATGAGAAGACATGTAGGTATCATAAATTGTTGTAAATGACCAGACATCTGCTATCTGTTGTGTATGACAACTTGCTGTTATTTAGTATTTGTCGGCACAGTATCTGGTCACAACGAGATAATAGGACTATGCTGAACACAGGGGCAATGAAACCACAGATCTATCAATAAACAAGATTATTGATCGATCTTTGATTAAACGCCGCGATAAAAATGCTCACACGAAGAGTGTAAAAAGTGTGCAAACAATTTAATAAAATAAGTACTTTAATCCAGAACATTTATTAAATGCATTTACATTTTAAATGTTTAGTATATATTACTGCTTATTCTGACAATGTCATCTAGTGTTGAAAATATAATTACGCCGCTGAATGTTCACAAGAATGAATGGTTGAATTCAGAATCGGCGTTGCGTGGCACTATTAGAAAATGATACACGTTCAGCCTCGTTCTGGAAATTTGCGAGTCACGTGACATCGCCCTCTTATCAATTTTTGTGAAAAGGGTCTACTGTGTTAAAGTGGACTTATTTTATTCTAAATTTTTTCGTTTAGTTCTATAATATTTGTTCAATTAGAGAGGTGATATGGAAAAATATTCATTACTTTGTACCGGCAAGTTTCTTTGTCAAAGTCCAAGGCCCATAACTTTGCCAAAAATCAATGGACCGGAACGAAAGTCATACTTCATCCGAAAGTCTTGTAGGTAGACTCACACACTAATTATCAGATCACTTTCTTAAAGCGTTTGAAAAAAGGCCTAGATAATGAAAAGCCGGATAGACGGAAGGACAGTCCAACTTTCATATTCCACCCTACCTTGGGCATAATTACCAGCTTAATATCTGAAAGAGTTGCGAAAACAACTCAGGAAAACGGTTGTTATTAAACTTATTATAGTGAAATTTTAAGTCCAAGGCCCATAAGTTCGCCAAATATCAATAGGCCGAAACGAATTTCACACTTTACCTTTCGGTCATGTAGGTAGACTCGCATACCAAAAATCAGCTCAATATCTGATATAGGTCGGTAAAAAACCTATGGAAAACGGTTATTATACAAAAAGTTTCAAGTTCCAATCTGATGTCACAGTTGTCGACAATTTTGATGGCTTACCTGTGTTGATGGTGGTGAAAGTAAAACTGTGTAGTAGATGATAAACATTTTATTAGGAATTTGCTTTGAAACTTTAGAGGAGGCTTGAATTGAAAAGAGACAATAGTATTTCAGTTATATGTCAGTCATGCTTTATTATACATTTTTATATAGGTTTTTGATTTTCAAACATTTCTGAAAATGCTGTTCACACCAATATTTAAAGCTTAAGACTTCAGAAATTTGATGATTAACTTGTTATATTCCATAAATTTATGTTACAAAATGAATTTGTTAAGAATTAAAACTCACCTTGAAAAGTGCAAAATAAAAAAAATGGGAGGGAAGACCCCCTCCCGCACCTTCCCTGGTTGCCCCCCCCCCCCCGTCAAAAATGCCTGCTTACGGCCCTGCCTAATTATGAACGCAAAAGAACACGTAGTGTATTTCACTGCTGCTTTAATGTAGCGTGCAAAATGTGAGATAATGATATAATAACAAGTCTCTTTACTTGACCGCACTGTACCCCGTTTCATTGAAAATTGCAAATTAATTTTAACAAACATGATTCGGTGCATCGTCTTGAAGAGCAAAATTTCTATCCCCGCGGACAATCGATACAATAGCACTTTATTGAAGAGCAAAATTTCTATCCCCGCGGTCAATTGATACAATAGCACATTATTGAAGAGCAATATTTCTATCCCCGCGGTCAATTGATACAATAGCACTTTATTGAAGAGCAATATTTCTATCCCCGCGGTCATTTGATACAATATCACTTTATTGAAGAGCAATATTTCTATCCCCGCGGTCAATTGATACAATAGCACTTTATTCTCCATAATGGCCTTCTGGAGTTCTGATTTGTCGAATACTTTTAAGATTATGGACATAACTTTTGACAAATTTAAAATTAAATGGGACCGTGTGTCGCGCGTTACCACAGTTACCTCAAAGATTAATGAATTATTTTAAGGTTAAATATAACACATTTATTATAGTATTATTTTACATTATTATTTACAATGACGGGTTCGATCCCCACCGTGGGAGCGTTCTTTAGATCTCCCCCAAAGACACCTAGTACGGGTTCTAGGCCCAGGAAACGGACTCGAGAGCGTTTATATAAGCCTTAAGCTTTCGATGCAATCGAGCCAAAATAAATAGGTTTAAACTAATGACGCGTTCCATACACGACAATATCAGTCCAGTAAAGTTCAACATTATGTTTTAATATGCGTATTTTATTAATTTTGAGTATTCTTTGGAATGTCGTAAGATGTTTTTAGTATTATTTACAAGTGTAACTCCAGATGTCTAGACTTGTGCACGTGCCCTATTCTTTGAGGCAAGCGTCTAGGTCACCATACATATATAGATATGTAAATCATTTACTTTTTTACTATTATCTTTGTATTTTAAATTCGCATCGCCTTATTCCGATCCTTATACTTTGTATGAGTATGCTCCTAATATATGTGGTTGCATTAATTCTATTCAATGATTGCTCTTTTTGATATTTTTCATTTAAAAATTTACTCGTCTTTGTTGTTTGTTCAATTATAACCGAAATATGTTCACTTAATGTTTTACTTGCCAAACGTAGTAATGCAATCGTTCACAGAGCATCGATTAAAAATGCAATGTTGGGTCAAAATGTAGTCCACCACTTTTTATCAATACATGTATTTATAAATCGTTCAGGTAGTTACAAACTAGGGGAATTCACATCGTCTCTAAATCAACAACTCAGTGGATGTTAACCCATTTATGCCTAGCATCTAGAAAAAAAGGCATTGGCAAACAGCGAAGACCCAGATGAGACGCCGCATGATGCGGCGTCTCATCAGGGTCTGCGCTGTTTGCTTAAAGGAATTTCTGTAAGAAATATTCTGAATATAGAAATTAATATACTAGACCTACCTAATTTTGGAAATACATTGATCCAATTAAGAAGGATGGAAGAGTCCACTAGGCATAAATGGGTTAAGCGCTACACCTGCATGATGTGTGTTTCGTTAAAATTAATATACCAGTACTTGAATAATATGAATAACATAAACTGTCAATAAAAATATACCATATATCATTTGGTTTATTGCATTCTGGCTATGGCGCAGCAAGTTTCTTTGCTGAAATTTGGAAAGTGTATTTTAATCTTTTAGCAATTTAACACAACAACTTATAACAATATTTAAAAGAACCGTTAATAGCGGTTAAGAAGAAAAAGTAAAAACATATCAATCGCTCTCGCGTGAAATCGGAGATTTATATTGTAACTCCCGTGGCAAACACCCATAAAGTGAAAAAATCATATTTTGATCAAACTGTTCATCAATGGTTTAAATAAATAGTTTTCAATAAGAAAAATGCTTTTAATATTATTTATCTTTACAATCTTTGTATTGTACATAACGTAACTTAAAATGTTGTTTAACATGAAATTAAAACACTGTTTTATTTCAATTTTAATGTATCATCAAATGGTGACAGTCTGTTAAAGCTGCCACAATCCATTATGATGTCAACAATGAAATAAATGATAAATGAGTTACATTATACTATGTTGTGGTTTATCGCTATTTTTGGAAATGTAATACCAAGAGATAAAAAGAATTAACGTTGTTTTGCCAACATTTGTTATTTACCGTTTGCCCGAAACGAAAGTGAAACAGTGTGACAATAAATCAATTAGAGCAACCGTTGCAATATGATCGGCAATTAGGTTTACTTCGCGTTTATTTGTCATGCGCGTGTGACGAGCATTGACGTCACGTCTAAAGTGCCTAATCGCTTGCCGTGCATGCGCCCCGTAATACCGGAGGTTCTGTTGGCTCAATTAACGCGGTTTAAAATGCTGGGATTTTTTAGAATCAAAGATGTGTTAATTTTTTATATCAAATTTCATAATATCCATTTTGCCGATTAATGAACTTCTCCAAAAACACGCGCAATTGTTGTCGGGAAAATTAATGGCCTCTTGTGCCAGCGACATTGATATATGAATAAAACGTACACTTATTAAAACCGCAACAGTGTGTATGTGCTCAGGCTAAAAAATAGTAAAAACCGTCAAAGCCATACACTATCCTTTTTGAAAACATTAAATATAGTATTATTAGTCCGAGTTGTATGATATCAAGATACGCGCACGACTTACTGTTAAAACCGAATGCAACATAAAAAGGTTCTAAGTCAATAATGAAAGACAATTTTTCCAAATTTTTTTTGACCGATTTAAATAACACAATAGAGTAAATACATACAAATACACTATAAATACGGTTGAGTTCACGAGTAATTAACAGATGATATTAAGAAAAATTACAAAGACCCCCATAACGCTTCAAGACAAGACGCTTCATCGGGTAAATATTACTAAATAATGCTGTCGGATAGACAATCGGTGAACGATTAGGATTTTGAACAGAACAGAAAACTTTATTTCGACTTAAGCATATCAAAAGCTCATCGTCATAAACATACATAATTATGCAATGACAGCATGCGTTTCAATTAAATACATGAAACATCATTTCGAAGAAAGATGAATTTAAAAGGGAATGAAACACAACATGTTTTAGTGACAATTTTACATGGATGATGTTAAAACATAGTGACCGCATACTGTAAAAACGTAGTTTAATAATGGCAACTAGAATTACATTATTCTAAGCTTATTGTCTTTGTAAAAGATATATAATTTATACATCATATATAACACATTTTCTCGGATTTTCTCGCATTTAAAACAAAATATGGCTTGTTTTTAACACTTTTTTGTTCCACCTATCGGTATTAAAGCGGGTATATACGATTTTTATATGTGCTGAATTGTAAAATATTGATACAAATATGTTATAATAACACACAATATGCAAGAAAAATGATACATTTAAGACGAATTTCATAAAATACAGCAAATACAAATTAGGGCCCTGAGCCGATTGTGACGAAGATAATTCGTAATTATTTTCCTACAATAACCGATGCATTCGTCTTTTTAGTAAGTGTTTGTGTGTCGTATGAATCGATATCGCTGCAGGAATTTCAAATGAACCGTTAAACTAAATTTAGATTCACATCGTACATGCATGATATACATGCTGGCGAATTCGGCTGTACAGCCTTTTTCGATTTCAGAATTAAATATCTGGCTTATTTAGCATTTTTCGACACATGTTCTTCTGAACTTTTATTTTAGTTCATATTGAAATATATGTATAATAAGTTTTTACACATTTTATATTAATAAATAAATATTTGACAAGATCGTATATACCCGCTTTAAGTAGTTTAATAAACTTTAACATATTTGGGCGAGATCTATAATACTTTGAAATTAATTTATTTCTAACATCGGCATAGTAAGGACATTTAAGAACAAAGTGTTATTCAACCTCGATATCATATAGGTTGCATTAAACACATTTGCGTTGATCTCTAGCAATATTCTGGTGTTTAAACACCCGTGTCAATAAATTATTTGTGTGCCGCCAAACGCAATTTAGCAATAATGTTCCTATGGTGTTGTTTTTTTCAACAATATCTAGATACTCCGATCTTTAGAATAGTGGTTTTAATTCCTTATATAAAATCATTGAACTAGACGATGTGACACTGTTATTCCAGTTAGTGATATACTGGTCTCGTAGTCTGTTTTGAAGTAACGGGATAAATTGATTAGAGATCACAGATTCGGGGAGTAGCAATACATCGTTAAAGCCGGTTTGGTTAAGAATGTCCCATTCTTTCGATGACCATTTTTTGTGTGTTATTTTTGCGTCCAATTTCCAATCTGTGGTAGTAAAATGTCCTTTAGAGTACAATTACCCTGTTTTGAAGTATATAATTTCAAAAATTATTTAACGATCCTGACATATCTGTCTTAATACAAGGGGAATCGACCAACTTCGGCATCTAGCTATAATGAGTTTGTTGACATCTTTTACAAAATATACGATGAACTCGCTTAATGTTTTGCGCTTTGATAAATCCCCAAAGCTCACAGTTATAGTTTAATAAAATTGATGATACATATGCGTTAAATAAACTTAACATGATATGTATGGGTACGTTCATGTCTTATGTCAGAGTGAAAAAAGAATGCATCGCTTATCAAGCGTTGACATACGGTGTATTTGTTGTGGGAAATAATGGCATGATTCAGCTCCGGCTGTGGAATACTTCACGTAAATATATTTTAGCGTTTTTTTAAAAGTCTGATTACATATCGATGAACATTTTTAAAATATTTGTTCTATTTAACATAAGTACAATTTAAGGCATACTATTTTCGTCTTTATGAGCAACTTTATTCCAATTATTTACGTTAATCAGTGGGTCACAAGTCTACGATATGATATTTTGAATAAGAAAAGTTTCTGAAATGTTGTAATGATAATTTCATCATAAAATGTACAATTGTAAACTCACAAAATAAAACTGCCGGCTAATACGCGCCGCCCACCTGTCTGTGAAACCCGTCGTATTTCAGTGGCAACTTCCCAAAACCATCATTGTGACAAAATGCCAAGTGTCAGGGTCATCACGAGACGTGTTATAACGTGTATAAGTTACGTAACGCTTGTAAGTTACGTTCTCCGTGCATACGGGCAGATGGTATTTTGAAATGACATATACGGTAACCCCGAATTGCATTTTGAAATGACACATGTACGATAACCCCGAACTGCATTTTGAAATTACACATATACGATAACCCCGAGCGGCGTACGCTCGGATAACAATCTTACACATGAAAATAACGTTCCATCGCGTCAATTAAGCTTGTTTCGTTAACCCGACATTGAGTGAAAAAAACATGATACAATTTTGTGTCGGAAATTGATAAAAATCGAATCGAAATTATTGTCAATTGTGAATTTACAGTGTTTTAGTTCTTTGCAGTACTTGCACTTAGAAAATTATGGCCCACAAACGTATTACAGTTTTTAAAAGGTTCACAAACTACAAACAATACATTGTGTTTTTGTGTGTTATCAAAGCGTGTGTTTTTCGATGTTAACGATGTCCTTCCGCGCCTGAGGTTGGACTGTGTGGCGACCCAAATGTGTTCCACAGCATTATCACCTAATAAACTTTACCAGACTCGGTTTGAATTATAACGGCAATTTCCAGCCATTTGTTTTTTACTGAAAGTTATTCAACTTATATGTGGTCTTGTGCAGTTGGGGTTTCCATAATACTCGGGGAAAATCCAACTGGTATGGCGACCACTTACCAAGCTCACTTGCACCGGAATCGAACTCAGGTGAACTGGGTGAAAGTGCGTATACACAGCATGTTAAACGGACAACCCTTGTAATCCAAGATGCTTCTCGCGTTCTTTATATGAGTTTGGTAGTATACCAAATGCGACAAGTGTAGAACAAGCCATAAAAGCATGCACATTCGCGCAGTTTAGTTAGGATATACCCTGTCCGCTATAAAGTCACGCAAGGTTTCGTGGTCTCATTAGAGGAAAGAGAAGCTTCTAACCTGAATGCGCGCATGTGCAACTTGGTCTGGAGCTCCGCTGACCGTATTTGACATAAGACCCATCTTTGCATAAAATTTTACCATAAAGTTCAATAATTTTGATTTGAAAACATGTCAAACTTAATACACGGCAAACAATCGATCCCGTGCATGTGATACAAGGTCAGTCAATTGATGATCCCGTGCGTTGTGATACAAGGTCAGTCAATTGATGATCCCGTGCGCTGTGATACAAGGTCAGTCAAATGATGATCCCGGTCGTTGTGATACAAGGTCAGTCAGTTGATGATCCCGTGCGTTGTGATACAAGGTCAGTCACTTGATGATCCCGTGCGTTGTGATACAAGGTCAGTCAATTGATGATCCCGGTCGTTGTGATACAGGGTCAGCTAATTGATGATCCCGTGCGTTGGGATACAGGGTCAGTAAATTGATGATCCCGTGCTTTGTGATACAAGGTCAGTCAATTGACAACCCCTTGCGTTGTGATACAAGGTCAGTCAATTGATGATCCCGTGTGTTGTGATACAAGGTCAGTCAATTGATGATCCCGGTCGTTGTGATACAAGGTCAGTCAATTGATGATTATGTGCTTTGTGATACAAGGTCAGTCAATTGACGATCCCGTGCGTTGTGATACAAGGTCAGTCAATTGATGATCCCGTGCGTTGTGATACAAGGTCAGTCAATTGATGATTCCGGTCGTTGTGATACAAGGCCAGTCAATTGATCATCTCGTGCGTTGTGATACAAGGTCAGTCAATTGACGATCCCTTGCGTTGTGATACAAGGTCAGTCAACAGATGATCCCGTGCGTTGTGATAAAGGTCAGTCAATTGATGATCATGTGCTTTGTGTTACAAGGTCAGTCAATTGATGATCCCAGTCGTTGTGATACAAGGCCAGTCAATTGATCATCCCGTGCGTTGTGATACAAGGTCAGTCAATTGACGATCCCTTGCGTTGTGATACAAGGTCAGTAAATTGATGATCCCGTGCGTTGTGATACAAGGTCAGTCAATTGATGATCCCGTGCGTTGTGATTCAAGGTCAGTCAATTGATGATCCCGGTCGATGCAATACAAGGTCAGTCAATTGATGATCCCGAGCGTTGTGATACAAGGTCAGTCAATTGATGATCTCGTGTTTTGTGATACAAGGTCAGTCAATTGATGATCCTTGCGTTGTGATACAAGGTCAGTCTGTTGATGATCCCGTGCCTTGTGATATAAGGTCAGTCAATTTATGATCCCGGTCGTTGTGATACAGGTCAGTCAATTGGTGATCCCATGAGTTGTGATACAGGTCAGTCAATTGATGATCATGTGCTTTGTGATACAAGCAAGGTCAGTCAATTGATGATCCCGGTCGTTGTGATACAAGGTCAGTCAATTGATGATCCCATGCGTTGTGATACATGGTCAGTCAATGGATGATCCAGTGCGTTGTGATACAAGGTCAGTCAATTGATGATCCCGTGCGTTGTGATACAAGGTCAGTCAATTGATGATCCCGTGCATTGTGATACAAGGTCAGTCAATAGATGATCCCGTGCGTTGCGATACAAGGTCAGTCAATTGATGATCCCATGCGTTTTGATACATGGTCAGTCAATGGATGATCCCGTGCGTTGTGATACAGGGTCAGTCAATTGATGATCCCATGCGTTGTGATACAAGGTCAGTCAATGGATGATCCCGTGCGTTGTGATACAAGGTCAGTCAATAGATGATCCCGTGCGTTGCGATACAAGGTCAGTCGATTGGTGATCTCGAGCGTTGCGATACAAGGTCAGTCAATTTACAGCGGGCGAGAGATCTAAAAAAAATGCTTAGAAACCACTTACGCGACACAATCAATCATTAGAAATACACTCATTTGAGTCGTGTTCTGAGAAAACTGAGTATAATACGTGTGCGTGAAGTGTCGTCCCAGATTAGCCTGTGCTTTGCGAACACGCTAATCAGGGACGACACTTTCCGCTTTTATGACATTTTGCGTTAAAATGAAGTCTCTTCTCAGCAAAAATCCAATTTTGGTGGAAAGTGTCGTCCCTGATTAGCAATGTGCGGACTGCACAGGCTAATCTGGGACGACACTTTACGCACATGCATTATGCCCAGTTTTCTCAGAATACGACTCAGTTTAATAAAGCGTGTGCATGTATACTTTGTTATTGACAACCGTTTTTCCAGTGTGTGTTTTATACTGCTTCGTTAATACCGTTTTAATACCGAATGCGTACAAATAATAAATAAGAAATTAACGTAAGATTTTATTTATTTAACCATAAATCGTGTAATGTATATAGCCATTATAACATAGCGAATCTTATGAAGATTTATGAATTACAAACTAGAACACAAGTTCAGAAAAAACATTACTTTTACATCGACGAGATCATAGTTTTATACAATGGCATGTAATGGTTTTGCTGTCAAAAATTAAAACAGGTAAAATCTATACCACACTGGCCATATATTTCGGCATATGAATGAAACATGTAACGGTATACTACTAGTATTTTTACTATTTGCAAAACAATTAACTTATATTTAAAACCATGGATGTATGGTGACATGACACCTAGTTGGTACGATTGAAATTCTTGCGATGACATGAAGCCAATTTGAGCGTTCATCAAACACACGTGCGAGCGCATTCTATTTCGTTTCAATGTTGTATAAACGATATTGTTATGTTGGTTGTAAGAAATGACCATTTGCACGCGGTCGTCAGTGAATGTTCACTATGAGATTTGAATTATACGACAAGTGCTTACAATTCAAATAATTTAATATGCGGAACTCAAGTACCGTGCACAATAAGAATGTTTTTGTATAGTGTGCAGGACATAAATCATTATCTGGACATCACGTGGCCGACTTAGCGCAAAATGCATAGACGCGTGCTTCAAGAAGTCTTAACAAACATATAACAACCATCAACATATCAATCGTTCATTCAATTAACTGGTGGAAACACATTTGTGATATCTAGCGGAATGGCCACTTGACAAAATATGGCGTATAATACCAAAGACGGTCGTTATTGAATGGAATCTAATAATAAGTCATGTTTGACAATAAATATGAATTCGGCATGAAAATTAGCACACACGTCGATGCGCATGTCGGCTATTGTTGTTCCGGTCAGTTTCGCACCTGAGCATATGCTTTCACCGTGAACCGGACACATATATCGATCATTTTCACCTACATTACTAAATTCCATCTATTTAAATTCTGAATTAAGCTCACTGACAATTGCGTGATCAGGCATCTTCTGCGTCCGTCGTCCGCCTGTCTTTTCATTCGGACACGGCATGGTAAGGTATAAAAGATAATCGTTGATTTTTGTGCTAAAGAAAAATTACACACGCCTTCAAATTTACAAATGTACTCATAACTTTGTATTTAGCTCTAACTTTATTAAAATCACGTTAAATTAGTTACTTTGTAAGTTACTAGCAAAGAAACTAACTAACACAGTTTGAATGGATGGATGGATGGTTGGATGGATGGATGGATGGATGGATGGATTGATGAAGAGATTTAAGTACGAAGAGATATGTGAAACTGATGGACGGACGGATTGACGAATACATTAAAACGAAGAGATGTTTGGATGTTTCGTAGTAAAATAGCAGGCAATAATTCGCCACGTTTTTTAATTTCAGATAATTTGAGTCTGGCCTGGGTGGTGAAGCTCTTTATCTTCATATTTTTCTCATGGTCTTAAAACATTCACCAGCCACTTTAATGTAATAATATGTAATTAACATAACTTATTAAGTATCAAGTATTTCGGTGTAATTAACTTTTAAACCTGTAGAACAAAATATTTTATTAGCGGATTTCTCGGGCGTATTTTCTGACATGTAAGCCAAATGCACTACGCAGATGGTGTACAATTCAAGAAAATTAAATTATTATCCTTGTGACATCAATTTCATAGCAATGTTATAATAGTTAAAAGGCACTGATCTCTGTATTTTGTGAGTAAGCTGCCGATGTCGTGAATAAGATCAACAGTGATGTATGCAAATGCGTTCTCCAAATGACAAACGTTAACCCATTTATGCCTAACGTCGAGAAAAAACACCTTGGCAAACAGCGTAGACCCAGATGTGACGCCGCATGATGCGGCGTCTCATCATGGTTTGCGCTGTTTGCTTAAATGAATTTCTGTAAGAAATATTCTAAATATATAAATAAATATACTAGACATCTCTTATTTTGGAAATAAATTGATCCGATTTAGAAGGATGGGAGAGTCCACTAGGCATAAATGGGTTAACAAAGATGTAAGTTTCGGACGGACTTGCTGAAGTCGAATAATATTACTTTACCTGAATCCTCACACACTACTTTGAAGTACTGGCAACTTCAAAGCGGACAATACGGAGCACTGTTGACAATAGATGACTTTTTGATAGTTTAGATAATTCACTTACTAAAGAGACGTGATATTAATATTCAGCAGAGAACGCTACACAGCGCGTGTCGAGAGCGGATTGCTTTTTTAAACTAGGCATCAAATTTCGATGACTGAAATTAAATGAAAAGTCCTTTAGGATAAAAAAGAAGCGTTCTTTTTGGCATTATCCCAGAGAATAAATAAGATACCTAACATACAACAATCGCGTCAGCCGTGTGCCCTTTCAATATACCCACATGATTGATGTAGCAACTACGAGCTTATCGTATGTATTAAGTAATTTGCAATGTGTTACTAAAGTTTGCGGAACACAATGGACAAAACGCTGTACAAAAATGAGGTAAATAATACCATGGTAATTAGCAATGGCATTTTGCGATTTTATTTTAAAATATGCGCACATCTTCTATCTTACGATCATCAATTTGTTAATGGGCGATTCTCGAATCTCAAATTTCCGGTTCAGTTTAAGATTTATTTTGATGCGCGAACTTGACAACAAAAAGTGTTAACGATAAAAATCAATCTACTATATATACCCGGTAGTATCTGAAGTCATCTCATTATTTTCAATAGTGTTGCTGTCTCATACGCATTTGTACATTGCAGTGTCTATTTTATTTAAAGAAATTGCAAGCTTATACGACGATTAGATGATTAAGAAATGCAAGTGAGATTTGTATACATTTGTTAAAGATCGTATCTCATATCAGGGGACAATATGATTTGATATAATACCTAGCCGCGATGTCTAATTACTAGATGCAAATTCACGACGGGTCCGTTGAACAAAATATTGCAGACGACAGCATGATGCGCTGTTATCATCTCGAACGGAAATTTGAAAATACACAGCTAATAATCCTAGACGATCTTTTCATTAAATCATTTTAACACTTGTGCATTTTACATCTTGCTATGACAGTACAATAGAACACGTTTGAAATGGCCGTCAAATGATTATGGCTTTACAAATTATGCTTACAAAGATTGCGTTAATTTCATCGCTTCTACTTTAAAATTTGTGCAGAGCTACTTTTACAGGACTGTTGAAATGTTCGGTTGCTTATAAGGACAGATTTATGATCGAGTCCCACTGTCCGAAATGCAGTATAATTTGTATTGCTATAGTATTTATTTAGTGTATCGTACTTGATTATTTTCTATTTAGATGCGTATTGTCGTTGCTAAACCATTAATTATATATACGTGTGACGAAGTCCATTAGTAGAGCGTTCGCGAATACACGAGTTCAATAGTGTCCGTATATAGTAACTCAGGTGTTGATACAAGCTCTTTTTACCTAGGGTTAGTCCCAACTCCGGGCGCATGTGAGTTTGGTTGTGGATCATCATACCAAAAAGGCGTGGATACGTTTGACAACTCCCGCCCCAACCCAACCACATCACAATCTGAAAAAGTGAAAACTAAAAAGCTATACATGTAAATCGAGAGTCTTGTAAGTGTAATGGATAGTGCTATCGGACTCACTGCAGGTCCTCACATAACGCATCCTCGCTCTGGGGCGGAGAACTCCTTAACCTCGAATCAGACACATATAGACCAAAAATAGTCAGTTGCTGACAACGACTTATTCATAAGAAGAGTGGGATCTTATTTATAGGCATCTACTTATGACAATCGTAGCTAGTCCAATTTATTTCCTGTTGCTTTCAGAAATAACCTTTGTGATATGGGTGCTTAAAAAGAGACGTAGTCGACAGCCGTAGTGCAAAATATAACTTACACTATATCAGGAACACTTCTAAAGAGTGGCACTTGAAAATATTCCGATAATATTTGTTTTGAAATCTTAAAAATGTAAAAACTGCTTGTTTTATATAATATAATAAATGCAAATCATTTTTTTGCATGTTGATATTTATTATGATTGAACGTGTTATTTAAAACAATCTCAATTTATATAGAAGGACACGCAACGTGCTTACAGAAACCTTAGATATAAAAAGAAAAACAAACAATAGAACAGGAAAAATGTTTTCAGAAAAAAAAATTCCTCACAATAACTGAAAAACGTGTCAATTTAAAATGGAAGAACCTCCCTTATCCCGAGTCGTGAAACTCGCCTGGTGGTCATTTCTCTTTGGGTTCTATCACCTTATTGTACTGTTGTCGACAAATATTATATTAATGTATTTGTAACAACCACAATCTCCGTGAAAAGTTATTACCTTCATTCGCCTTAGGACATCTGCATCGGCTAAAAGAAACCCCTATATCTAATCCCCAGACTTAAAAAACCAACCAATGAATGTCTTAAAAACATATCGTCTGCGTCGCAACCGTAGAAAGCTTTAATTCAATTCACACTTAAAGACTTTAACCACTACTAGTGATGCTTCATTTAAGCCTTTCTGCTCTCTCTAATGCGACAGAAACATTTTCACCATGCGAATGAGATTAGAAAATTTGTTAGTCATAAAAATTCGTTTCGTCTTTTGAGGTATGGGTTAATTATGTATTCAAATCGGTGCCGTGGGGTCGTTTAAGTGCAATTTGTGCTTTCTCTCTGTCCCGCAAAGGTGGGAAAGCTTATTATTTGAAACACGCGACTTAAGTAGAAAACTTTTGTAAACGCACGTGGGCATGGTTTATTGAAGACGCGCGAGGCGCGTGGATAGATATAAAAATAACGCATATTAATTGTTGCCATGAGAGACAAAATATTGTATGAGAAACTTCGATTGTGGGACATCATTTTTTTTCAGAATTCGTTAAACCGTGAATTCAGTGACGCGAACATGTTTTCAAAATGCGTAATAACAGTCCGAGACAGTCGCGTGTCTTTAAGTGTGGGACGTTGTCACACTTTATTTCGTAAAATAGGTCATTATTACTGAGAGATAAAACATACAGTTGTAAGGACAAAACATGTATTAGAATTTTTTTTCTGTTTTAAATATACCAAACTATTATCAACTACATGTATATACTATATATGTTGTCTGAACGATTTCAATATGGTTAAAGTGATGTGGATGCAAGGTTGTAATGGGTTAAGGACTTATGTTTACGTGAAATGGATAAGTAATGCTAGCCTTGTGTTTTACGTTTTAATGGCGTCCTTTCTCCATGCATAACAATATATAATAAAAAAACAGTACTAACAAGCAATCGCACATTCTCGGCCCTTTCCGTCAAACATCGGATAAGAACCTCGAAGGAGATAGTATGAATACACATTTCGGAAGCGGTATTGCGGTCTACCTACGCGGGCCTACGCGAATCAAAATTTCATAGTAAAAACAAACATGGCCGGTTTTGCGAGTTGTTTACATTTTGCAAAGATGAAAATGGGGATTTTCTATGCTCTGAAGCCAGAGCAAGTAAAAACTCTACGGGAATTATGGACGCCGTCGTTGTTATTGTTTTTGTTGTTGTAACATTCTTAGAATGGTATCACGTGGGCGGACTACTTTCAACCCGTATTTCTCCCAAGTCCGATTATGATAATCTGCGAGGGGTACCGAATGTACTAACAAGATGACGTGCATGTATTTGACGTTATGGGGCGGCGTCAGACGATGGCGTGCCAGATTCCCAACATTATTCGGGACGCGAAATGTTAATAAGCACTTACAACAATATGATTATTTAAATAAAACAATTAAATATACTTATATTTTTGAAACCTTAAAAGTCCATACTATTGCAAAGAGTTAAACTTCTGATTGCACACAATTACAAGTCAGTTGTCGTCACATTGTACTTTTAGCGGGTATAGTTTGACGACAGGTCTGGCGTTGATTGCATCTGATGTACGAAGGCGTGCGGCCCTCGGCAACCCATCATTTCCGGAAAGAAGCTCGTTTACCACAGCCAGGTTCCACTGAAGTCGCGATGTGAAGTCGTCCTGCACGATAACAACGTCGCCCAAGCGTATCGTCTGATGGTTGTTGCCGCCTTTCGTCTGGAATTCCCTCAGTGACGTCAGATATTCGTGAGTCCATCGGTGACGGTTCTGCTCGATAAGACGCGCGCGAGCCTGTGCCGTATGTAATCGGCCTGTCATTTATGATTGCTTCAACTTCTGTTACCACTATCTGAAGTGCCTGGAAGTCAACGGAAGCCCTTCCAAGCACTTTCTTGATGGTAGTTTTCATAACTCCGACAAGCCGCCACCACCAGCCGCCGTACCACGGGGCTCTTTTGTGGAATTAATTGCCGATTCGTTTCTTTTTCTGTCAATGCTGCTCGAATGGTGGTTGAGCTACATAGGCGTTCAATATGTGTAGTTGCTGCGTGGAACGTTGTTGCGTTGTCGGAAATCATCAGGCGCGGTAACGACCGTCTGCTCACAAAACGTCTGAATGCAAGCAGGAAGGAGTTTTCTGTCAGATCAGGGACGATCTCGAGGTCAACAGCGCGTGTATTAGCGCATGTAAAAAGACAAATGTACACTTTCTGCTGCTGTCGTCGATCCATATTCACGAGTAAAGCGCCGCTGTAATTAAAACCAGTAACTGCAAAGGGTCGTACATCTGTGACCCTTGACGTCGGAAGTGGCGTGGGGACCTGCGCAGTGAATGATTTCCCGGTTATTTTTCTACAGTTCACACAATGATGTATGATGTGTACAACTCTCTGTCGAATAGATGGAATCCAAAACCTTTTGCGTAGAAGATTGGTCGTTTTTTTGTATAAAAGCATGGAGCTGTCTGACGTGCGCGTCGTTTATGATGAGCATTGATAAATGGGCTTTCGGTGGCAGCAGCAACGGAAACTTCGTTGCCTCTGGTAAGTGGGCATTGTGGATTCTTCCCGCACTACGAATGCAGCCATCGTCATCAAGGTAGAGCCGCAGTTGTCGTATGATTGATTGTCCATGCTTCTTCATTCGCAGGTCCTTAATGACGTCAACGTAGCTCTGCTGTTGTTGGTAACGTGTCTAAAAGCTTTTAGCTAATCTGCATTCTTCTGTTGTAAATGGCCTCAGAACGCGCGTATCACGTGATGTAGGTCTACTGTTGTTGACGAATCGTCACTCGAATGAACTTTTGGTAACTGCTGTAATTGTGCATATTTATAAGCCTGTGTTGGCCGCAAGTCTCTTTGTTTTCAGAAATCGAAGAACTGTTAGCTGCTTGGTCGATCACGGTAGCGAAGGTGGAAGTGACGTTAGGTTCCCGGAGTGTCCCTGTGGAACCGCTGCATAACACACTAGGTCTGTGTATCCATAACGTGCTGCTTTGTAGTTGAGCCGCTGAGATCCTCGATCGTGTTTGCAGATCTGCCGGGTTGTCATCTTCAGGGCAATATCGCCATTCACACGCTGGAACAAGCGTCTTGATTTCCTTAACTCTGTTGGAATTGAAACACTTAAGTGGTTTCCCTGTATTCAGCCAATACAAAACTTTTTGACTGTCGGACCAACACACGATCTTCTTTACTAGAATAGCTTATGTGACGTGTTGGACCATGCGAGCTGCGACGAGAGCTGCCATAAGTTCCAGTCATGGGGTGTTATTTCCTTCAACGGTGCGACTCTGTTCTTCGCACGTACAATGAAGGCTTCACTCCTGGGAGTGACATAGGCAACGGCTCCATACGCGCGGATACTTGCATCTGCGAATACGTGTAATGTGTTGTTGTCATCGGTTGTCTGGCTCGTAAAGTATCTTCGCTGGAATGAAGAATTCAAGGCGAGAATGAGGCCACTCGCTATTGACGACCACTGGTCAACAATGTCCACAGGCAGTGATGTGTCACCATTATAGATTTTGTACTCGTATTTTTGCATTGACCGTAACGGGACTGAGCATTCCCAACGGGTCGTTAGTTCTTGACGTCTGTTGAAGAATGGTTCGTTTTGTAGCCGTGGTGCATGGTTCTGTCTTACGGGTCACACACTTCACCACGTCTTTATCTGGGTCCCATATCAATCCAAGAATCTTTGCTTGTCTGTCTCCATCATGAACACTTTCGCTCCTCCTGTCAACATCAATTAAACTTTCACAGTAAGACGCCCATGATCGGAGGTTGAATCCCGCTTCAGTCATTAAGACCCGTGCATGTCGGAAGTAGCTGAGGGTATCATCTTCGCTGCGAAAACTTGATATGACGTTGTCCACGTACAGATCTCTGACAATCACGGCCAGAGAAACTGCCACTGGGTTGTTTTTTCTATTCATCTTGACGAGTTTCAAAAGCGTGGCATTTAAAATGAATGTTGAACAAGTCGCGCCGAATAACACAGAGCGGGAACGATCCGTCACTAGCTCACTGTCGGGGTACGTTGGGTCTGACAACCACAAGAATCGGGTCACAACTCTTTCATCTTCATGAACTTATGTCTACTTCTCAAAGATGCATCAGAGGCATTTATAAAACACGTGGCATTATTCTAAAGAGACTGTCGAGGTACCGCTATTATTTGTACCAGACTCTGCGACCAGGATTCGCGACGCACTTAACACATGAAAGCTTGGATGGTGGCTACCATACCGGACATTCGAGAATATGTCTTACATGGCCGCATCACAATTGAAATAAAATTTATGTCAAAAACTACATGTCATGTTGGCAATTTAACATTTGACATAAACGTTTGATCTTTACTATTGCCTTCTAATCATATCGGCAACTCCCAATGTTTGTTAATCTACTATAGTGCAGTGTAACCTATGACACTCTCTTTGATAGAGGCCCATTTTTAAAACTAGTTCCGGTGTAATCGCGGTTTGTGCGCTAAATGTTGTCAACATGTTACCAGCGAGAAAGTCGTTGAAAGAGCAACTACACTTAGTCCGGCGTCTAATGTTTTCAAATATAAGTACAACAGTGTATGTATTAACGAATTAGTAACGACTCGTCCCCTTTATAGGCTAGTCAATCTACAACTATACCTCGAACTAATTGACCTTTTCGACATTATTTTAAGGGAGACAACTCTGAGTGGATTTAGTGAGGTCGGGGGGATACTCGATCAGCTACTGCAGTGCCTCTGCATACAGTTCTGTGTTGATGCAATTATAATTTTCCAATAATTTGCAGAAATAACTTACATGGTATGATTTTTTTATGTAATTTGTTATTAGCTTAGTATCTTTGATTTAATTGTCGTTCATGTTTATGCTTTATTTATTTCGATTTTTAAGTAGGTAAATACGAAACATGCCAAAAGCGGGTGGGGTATGGAAAAATTCTCATTCTGCATCAAGCTCAAGTCTTCTACACCTGGAATTTTATTAACACTTGCAATTAATATTATACATCACCACAGTTACATAACTATTTTCTTTGAAAAAAAAAAAATAAAGATACTTTAGATGTGTGTCTTCTTCATACCCTTACATTAAAAAATATCCTACACATTCAGAAATATAATAAAATGGATGTTGGTTTAAGTTGCTACACATCCAATGTTGTCATGTAATCATTTAACATAACATGTGATGTGTTGACATGACAATTAACACTGCTAAGAAACATTTACTTCGAATTAAAATAAATGTCCCTGGTCAAATGTCCATTGGCTAAATATCCATATGGGTGAAACTTTCACCTGCATCACAATCATCCTTAACTGGTTGTGTGTTGGGCTATCCAAATTAACTACCCGTCATTGCAGATTTGTTCAAAACAAGACAAGTATCAATGTTTGAAGAATTATTATTGCTTTTACAGTCTTGACGCTTACCCCTAGCCAGACAGCCTGGGGCTAGTGATGTGTATTAAATTTTGGCTATTAAAATTTCCAGATTTATATAGTCGGGCTTGTGGGTATTTTAATCTGTTCTATTAAATTTAATGCATACAGATTCGGGCTGCCGCTAGGTGTTAAAAAATGCTAAAGAGAAGACTGCTTGTATATGCTATATAATGTCTGAGACATTCCAACAAGCAATAACTGTGACACTCCAAAAACTTGCTCATTAAAGTGTGTGTATGTGCTGATTGTGCAGGAGCTTGTGTGTGTGTTTGGTATAAGCTCACTCAAAAACTGATTCACTACTTAGTTTTTAACCTTATAGAAGTAAAACCTGACTGTAAAATGTTGACTATCATTGTTAAGATTTTGTTATTTGGATGAAATATTATAAATTGTAATCCCTATTATTAACACAGAAAACATTAACCGAACGCTAATTCCTGTTGATGTAGCAGAGCCAATAGACCTTGAAGTATATATGGTTAATGGATGATGTTCCTTATGATAGTACTAGTAGGTACTAGTTGGTTTGTCTTTTTGGATACATCTAATAGTATATTTATTTATTTTTCATTAATAAAATGGGTTAACTTAGTAATCCTGCTCAGTGGTTGAATCTTCAGGAAATGTTAACATAAGCACATACATTGTATTTGATACATGTATGCCGGTGACCCTCAACTGCAAGTTTGGTTACAGACAGGGTAGCCTAAGGTGTAATTATTTCTAAGAGATAAATCCGAGTTGAGGCTTAAACTTACCAACCCATGAGTGAGTCAGAGATCAGCACTCTACCGGTTAAGCTGGTCGGGGTAAGCTTGGAATTGGGGACTTACTTTTGCTTAATAATGATCTTTAATAATATTATAGTTGTCAACAATTTGATTTTTATGTATTTTAAAAGCACAACAAGTAAGGCTTGCAACATAACTAATAAAAATATATAGATTATTATACAATTTACAAATCAAACATATTTAACAATAAAGTAGTCTTATGTGGACTGAAATGTGCAAATACCAATTGGTTTTTATTTCTGACAATTTAGAAAAATAAGCTAATATAATAAAAAAATGTTTATTTTTTAATATGTGGGTGGGTTCAAATTAACTTGCACTCAAAATTTATAATAGTCTAGGGTTGTTTTAATTTCTGACAGGTTTCTGCACACAGTACAGTAATTAAGGTTTCATCTTGTTATTTTTGTCAGTAGTTAATTACGGCGCCGTTAATTACAATGGTACTGAACGATTATCGAGCAGATTGTCGTTGAACGTTATAATAAAAATAATGATTGTTTTTATTAGAACTAAATCGGCAATTTATCGCTTTTATTCTATTTATAAAGTCAATATAGCGGATAGGTAAGGTGTGTCATGTAGAGCGAATACTGGCAGAACCCCCGCCCCCCCCCCCCCGAACCCTAAATCTCGCGTTATCTCGTCAGTCTCGTTACGCGTGGTTTAACAATGTCGAAATCGTGAATTGCAAACTAATTAATATTGGCCTCTAACGGTAGCTTACCTATGTATTATGAAATATGAAAAAGTTGCAACTTGAGAACGTTGAACTAAATGAGATATTAGCGATTATATTTGGTGAATATCGGGTAAAAAATACCCAACAATTTATGGCTCTTATTTTACACCGTAGAGAGAACTCTTACATCTCCGTTTTAGTTTGCATGCGCAAAAAATGTAAACTAAAGATGTGAGCAAATACTTCGATACGTTATTTCGATAATATCTCAGAAAGATGTCAGAAAAACGGACAAGTGAGTAATATTTGCACATTTTCCATTGATTTAACACTATAGTTGGTACTTTATCAACATAATTTTCTCTAAAATCGCAAATATGGTTGTTACTGGTTGAGTCGTGGGTTCTATTTGATTCGTGGGTATAGAAATCGCGTGAAATCTCGCGATAGAACGTTCGCACATGATGAAGTTCGTTACGGAAAAAAGTTTTGACACGTTCACCATTTTTTTCCGATCAAAAATGCGTCAAAGACAAGTAAATAGTGTAATTCATCATAACTTGATAGGTCGTTATGAAGTATTTCCTCATTTATGTATTGTTCATATAGTGTTTCAAAGTAACACAAAATTGTTTATTTATGAGTATTTACCATGCTACATCGTCTGTTGACATTTTTTCACAAGAAATTAACCTGTCCTGCAAGGTCAGTTTAAAACTATTTATAGTATGCAAATCTTGAAATTCTGGCAGCCAATCAGAACCCACGAGTTAACCGGAAGCTTATTTTCATGATGGTAGTTTGACACTTTCAACACAGTCGATTATTTTGATGTTTAAAGACGATAAACATTTGGAAAAAAGCAACAAATTTTAAAGAAGAAAGGTTAATAATTATTTTCATTATGATTCATGGTCATATATTTATAAAATATTTGTGATGTAACAACTTTATGAAAATTACCCACGACTCAACCAGACTATAGCATATACGTTCAATGACATTGACCTTTTTCGCCGATATTGATTTTATGACAAAGAGCAATTTATACATATAAAACCATATTTAACATGAATCTTGCTTGCATATAGTATAAAAGGAAACATTTGTAGTATTTAAAGAAATTAAAATGCGAGGTAAACTGTGTTTTATTAAAGAAAATATGTTCGCTTAAATCAATGACGTCATACGAATTTTTTGCAGCAAAAAAGTACGGAAGCGTCAAAGTACCATAATGTACATAAAATAACGATTATTTTGGTATAAATATGTTATTATTTTTTTTAGCTTTATTTATTCATTATGTGTAAATTTATCCTTTACAGGTAGATGGCATTCCTGGTCTGTGTGTGTTTTCATTGCTCTTCAAGTCATGGATTTCTAAATCAAAGGAAATACAAGTGAAACAGTTTTGGTGATTTAATTTATTTTTACCCTGCAGAAAATTGTATTCGCCAAGTACCGTACAACATTTAAAAACATTGTGTCAATAGGTGGAACTTAAAAACATAATGTCATATGAAAATTTTGTGATTATCACAAATTTCTTCATTATTGAGCAAACAATATTGCTGCAACTGAAAGAATTTCATTGACAATTGAAACACGTGTAAATATGTGGATATGTGTACAAACTGCTTTTAGATGAATCTGTTATTACACAAATACATATTTTACATTTCAGATGGAGATTCCCAATTGCGCTATTTGTGACCTGCCTTTGGATGGAGCATCAACTGTAAAAATTGGAGAAAAAGGAGCTACAAACCAAGCCTGTTTAAGAAGAAAAGAATGCAACGTTAATGTTAGTGAAGGGTGTGTAGTACATACGAAGTGCCGTAGACAATACATTCATACATGAAATGTAAAACAACAAGATCCAACTAATAATAAGACTTCTACATCAACAAGGTCCTCCTATTCATTTGATTTTATGAACAAATGTCTGTTTTGTGGAAAAGATGCAAAAATCAAAAACAAAAAAAGAAGCATTGATGTTTATGCTGTTCGCACTTTTGACTTTCAAAATAACATAAAGGAAAAATGTGCTGAAAGTGATGATGAGTGGTCACAGGAAATACTCCATAGAATTGCATCAGTGATTGACCTACCAGCAGCAGATGCATTGTATCATCAAAACTGTAGTGTAAATTTCAGAACTAGCCGCGCTATTCCTAAACGGTTTGCAGATTGCGAGGCAAGTCCAAGTAAAAAGTTTGCAGGTAGACCAGACTGTATAGATACGGATGAGGGTTTTAAAACAGTTGTTTCCTTTATAGAGGAAAATGTTGGATGTGTATTTTCCCTTGGTAATCTTGTAAGTGTTATGGCAGAGCAATGTGGAGAAAGAACCTATTAAAGTAAACATTTAAAGAAGAAATTAATTGACCATTTATGGAAAGGCTATCACTAAATACTAGTATAACAGGAAATTTTAACGCTTAAACAAACTGCAGCTGAAATTTTATATGAAACAGCAAAATCAGGTTCCCAAGTTTCAGAGCAGGCGAAAAGACAAAAGGTGCTTATGGCTGCAGCTAAAATTATCAAAGATGACATTGATCTTGTACAACCAAACAAGAAATTTTATCCAACATTTTCAGCTATAGCTTCTTTTGAAGAAAACAAGAATTTTGTTCTTGAAAGTCTTCGCCTTTTCCGATGTACAATGCTTTGTGAAAAAGAAGTTGAGATGAAGTTATTGTCAATAGGACAAGCTGTAGTGCAGGAATGTAGACCACGGACTATTATTGCTCCTTAACAAGTAGGATTATCAGTTCAACTGCACCATCATTTCGCTTCACGGTACTTGGTCGACCTATTGTATAATCTAGGATTTTGTGCATCATATTCTGAAGTAAAAAAAATTGAATCCTCTGCGGCAGCCTCTATTAATACGAGCATACCAACTTACTTTCCTGGGAAATTCCTCCAATTTATTGCAGATAATGTGTACCATAACACAGCAACATTAAATGGCAGTGGTACTTTTCACGGGATGGGTATCATAGCCTGCACCACGCCAGGCTCAGAGCTGTGTATGCCGATTCCAAGATCAAATATATCTTTAAAAGAATTAAAGAGGCTGGGAAAAATTGACATTAAATATTTCAAAGTTCCTGAGAATAATGAACTTAAAAAAAATGCAATTTCAGAACTTAGAAACTCTCGAATCAAAAAGTGCCAGTCATGATCATCATGGACAAAAGTTATTTGGACATTGAAACCATCAAGACCTTGTTGGTCTGGTTTTATGCACTTGTTTGACCAGCCTGGAAATTGCACATTCCCCCGGAAAGCAAGTATCACTTTTCTGCCTATGATTGATTGACATGGATGCATGTGATGTATCATGCATTCATTCTACTTTACATTTCGTCACAGATCAAGCTCATTGGTACAATGTTACTCCGTTACTTACTTTTAACCAACCATTATTTTAAAAGGCAACCCACATAATTGAATGCGTTGACAGCAAAAGTAGATTGAAGCACGTAGTTTTAAGGTTGGGAGCGTTTCACGGATGAGTTTTCTCGGCTGTATCGGTCATTAAATGTCCGGCTCAGGGCTACAAGAAGTTTTACAAACTGTTTATGCTGGAAATGCTGTCACCCACATGATGACGGGAAAGGCTGTTAGTAGAGCAACCAGGAGACACTTTCTTGTTGACAATGCACTTCATGCGCTACTAATTTCAAAATCATTTGGAGTAGACTTACCTTTAGAGAGAAAATCATCGGATGAAATTACAATTTTCCCAAATCAACTGAAGATTAATGAAACAAAGAGATGTGTTGAGGAACAACCAATGCATTCGGATACAGACTTATCCTTTCCGAGTAACCAGGCGTGTCTTACAAAGCCGAAATACTAGACCATCTGGATGATCTGTATGACAAACTTCAAAATCATTAAATATCTAAAGACGATGTGTGCAAAAGTGATAGTTTCAAAGAGATTCAGGAGAATTTGATGGCTGTCAGGATGAAATTGAAGCACAACAAGACATCAGCATTGTGGTTCCAATACATGGATATGGTTTCTATCATGCCACAATTCAAAAGAGCCGAAAGGACAGGGGATTGGGTATGTCATCTCAAAACACTGAAGAAAATATTGCCATATTTTGCAGCCTCGGGCCATAATTTGTATTTAAAATCGGCACATATTTACCTACAGAAAATGATGAAACTGGAAGAGTTGTTTATCAGCAATTTCTCAATGGATTCCATTGCATTAAACGTAGTGACAGATATTGGGCTGGTTTGTCAACAGATCTAACAATAGAACAAGTGTTAAAGAGATTGTTGAAAACCTCAGGAGGCTTAACAAGAGGACGGGGTATGGCAGAAGAACAAAGAGCGTTGTGGGTGTCAATGCCAGCAAACGCCAACATGAACAATGCAATGCAGCAATTCTCGAAGACTGACTATGAGACTAGTGATCAACATAAAGAAGAGGGAAATTCAAGGTCCACAAGAGATGAAAAGGATTCTAAAGAAATAGTACGCTTTCTGAATGATCATTCACCGTTTGATGAATCGGACTCAAACTTAAGAAACATTGAAACTGGTGTTACGGCTGACGGAAGAGTGAACGTTGAAACTGCAAATAGGTGGGCAAGACACCGTTAGCAATATGACAGGAAAAATAGTGCTCACTTATTCCTTCAAAAGATGTGACAAGCAATAACAATGCGTGATAAATGTCTCTGAAGGCCAGAGACGGTACAATATAGATCCTCAGCTTCTTTTTCAAAGAATAACTGCAGTGGCAGATATGTGGAAGATCTGTCATCAATATTCAAATACGAGCTATGCAGTATATCAGCTACATTGTTTGACAATGATGGATTACCTCGTGTCCCTCAGAAGTCCATGCTGGCTGATGCCATTTGGAAATTTGGCGATTGTTCCAAAACAACAGAACCATCAGGAACAACAGATGATCCCAACATGTCGTATGTTTTAGACGGCGGCTCTCTTCTGCAGAAGATCTCTTGGGCTAAAAATAGTACGTTAATGTCATTTGCGAAAAATACTTCAACCATATTTCACAGAGATATCCACATCAATTCACTACTGTGGTTTTCGTATGTATTCTAACGGACCATCAACAAAGGATATAACACACCATCGTCGAAGTAGAGGCACAATTGACACCAATGTGAACTATACATTCAATACTCCATTTAGATTTAAGAAGGTGAGGATACAGACTTTCTTGTGCTGTTATGTTATCATGTCAGTGATAAATCAAAACATGTTTATTTCAGATCAGACAAACACAGTACTTCACTGAAATCCCCAAAAGTGTTGGACATGCATAAAACCCAAACTATATTGACAAGGCAAATATGCAGTTTGCTACCCTTTTTACACGCGTTAACAGGGTGCGACACTACCTCACAGATATTATGCGTAGGGAAGACATCAGCACTCAAAGTTTTTCGAAAGAATAAAACCTTTCAGGAAATTGCATCACGTTTCGTCGTCAGCCATACGAATAGGAAATAATAGAACTTGGAGAAAAGGCAGTGTAATCAGTTCTTGAGGGTGATTTAAATAGCACTCTTAACGATGAACGTTTCAAACGTTTTTCTTCGCAAGTAATGCGAAGAACCACTGTTGTTCAAGTTCAAAGTTTATCTCCAACATCTTCTGCAGCAATATTCCACTTGCTTCGCGTGTACTTTCAGCTACAAAACTGGACATCAACTGCTATAACCGGAAAATGGGGCTGAGAGGTTTCTGATGGAGTTTTAGTGCCAATCAAAACACAACTCCCCCCTGCCCTGGAATATTTGTTAAATGTTGTCAGATGCAATTGCAAATCAAATTGCGATTCAAAAAGATGTTCTTGTAGAAAACTTGGGCTAGATTGTTCATTGGGATGTGGAGAATGTCGGGGAACGAGCTGTTCAAATTCCCGTATCATAGAAGAACACGAAATGTACAATATGTCTTCTGACACTGAAAACGTGTATTAACTTACCCTGAACGCTTTACCAAACTACACCATGAGACGATTCTAGTGAGCACCAACACCATAAGATGAAACGAACAATAAGAGTGTAATTGCCTCGTAAAGACCTGAAATAGATGTTGAAATGAAAGATTTCCAATGCTAAAAGTAGTGGGTGGGGTATTTTGACTCGATTCTTATATAACATACTATTTTATCTTTAAATATTGATCCTTTATAATATAAACTGTTTCAAAAAAGCATTTTGCATACCATCATATGTGTAAAACTGTTTTTGAATATTGTTATTGTGGTGTATGCTCGTAATATGAACAGGTGTTGTATTTTTTTAGTTACAAATAAAATTGTGACATTGGGTCTACTAAAACACGATTTTAAGACATTTTCCACCATATTTCAGACTGCAACTTTTTTTCTGTGGTTATTTAGATATTAGCCTTTATCAAAATGCAAAAAACATTTCTTTTGCAATTAATTCGAGGTTTGATGCTATTTACGGTTATATTGACTAGCCTATAACGACTCGCCCCATAAAGACTTGCCCCATGTTTTATAACGATTCGCCCCACCTATATAAAGACTCGCCCCACTTATATAACGACTCGCCCCATCAAAGCATATATGGTAGGATTTTTTAAATTTGTTAATAGCCTAGTATCTTTGATTCAATTTTGGTCATGCTTATTCTTTATTTCGATTTTATTGTGTTTAAACAAAAACGAAACATTCAAAAGTGGGTGGGTACGGAAAAATATCTCCATGTATCAGGCTTTTTCGGCCCCATTTTTAATTTGAATAAATAGTTGAAAATATGGGTGTCGATATACTCTTTAAAACTGTGGAATATTGTTTATTACAGCATTATATTATTTTTATTGAAGATTATTCTTTTTGAAAAAAAGAATCTATTGTCTTTTGCTTCAGGTTACTATGTCGTCGTGGAAATGAGGCGTTATTATAGACTCGATACAAGAGTCTGAGACGGCTTTGAATAACAACATCATCATCATAATAATTAATCATAATTATCATAATCATAGCAACGGAGCGTATATTGACATCTAGAGTCCGTGTCATAACATAATAATCATAATTGACACTTCTGAACGAAACTATTATTGTTTCATAGACATATATCAATTAATTTTCGTAAGCAATAAAAGTAACATTATTTTTAATTTTAATTGACAGCATATACTTGTTCCTGTTGTTATACACATCGTTAATGCATTGAACAGATGTTGCTTTCTTTAATTACTCCAACCCCTTCATTCATTATCGAATGAAGCCATTGTCTAGCACAAACGCACCTATGCCAGGTTTTATGATCTTTATCAGGTTGTTGAATACACGTGAGACAAAAAGGTAGATTTAAGATTATAAATGGTAAATTTAAGATTTTAAATTAAAAAAAATCTTACAGGAGAATTGTGTCTGTAAGATTTGAACTGACAATAAAATAAAAAATTGGCAAATTTTAACCATGTCAACGATTTTATTATGTTAATATATGTTAAAGCTTTCATAGGAAAATAATTTATATGTCGAAAATCTTAGCTAGTCAGTTTGCGTAGACACCTGTATTGCATGTGCGATGTTGCCATCTATCGCAGACCTCACACGTTATGCCATGCCGCAAGGAGCGGACGGCCTTCCGACAAAATAGGCACGCGTCCTCCATAAATTGTTTTCGATCACAAGCAATGACACTGTTTTTCATCATCATGGTGAGCTTTTGTGATCGCTTTTTGTCCGTCGTCCGTTGTGCGTTGTGCGGCGTCAACATTTGCCTTGTTAACTCTCTAGAGGCCACATTTATTGTCCAATCTTAATGAAATTTAGTCAGAAGATTAGTTTGAATGATATCTTTGATGTGTTCGAAAATAATTACGTTTGCTTGAAAAACATGGCTGCCAAGGGGCGGGACATTTTTCCTTATATGGCTATATATGGCTATAGTAAAATCTTGTTAACACACAAGAGGCCACAGTTATTGTCTGATCTTCATAAAACTTGGTCAGAAGATTCATCCCAATAATATTTTGGACGAGTTCAAAAATGATGCCGGTTGGGTGAAAAACATGGCTGTCAGGGGGCGGGGAATTTTTCCTAATATGGCTATAGCAAAACCTTGTTAACACTCTAGAGGCCACACTTATTTTCCGATCTTCATGAAACTTGCTCAAAAGATTTGTCTTAATGATATCTTGGATGAGTTCAAAAATGGTAACCTTTGCTTGAAAAACATGGCTGCCAAGGGGCGGGGCATTTTTCCTTATATGGCTATAGTAAAATCTTGTTAACACTCTAGAGGCCACATTTATTGTCCAATCTTCATGAAACTTGGTCAGAAGATTCATTCCAATAATATCTTGGACAAGTTTGAAAATGATGCAGGTTGGTTGAAAAACATGGCCGCCAGGGGACGGGGCATTTTTCCTTATATGGCTATAGTAAAACCTTGTTAACACTCCAGAGGCCACATTTATAGTCCAATCTTGATGAAATATGGTCAGAAGATTTGTCTTAATGATATCTTGGATGAGTTCGAAAATGGTTACGTTTGCTTGAAAAACATGGCCTCCAAGTGGCGGGGCATTTTTCCTTACATGGCTATATAAGGCTATAGTAAAATCTTGTTAACACTCTAGAGGCCACATTTATAGTCTGATCTTCATGAAACTCGGTCAGAAGATTCATCCCAATAATATCTTGGACGAGATAAAAAAATGCTGCCGGTTGGTTGAAAAACATGGCCACCACGGGGGCGGGGCTATTTTCCTTATATGGCTATAATATATAATAAAACCTTGTTAACACTCTAGAGGTCACATTTATTTTCCAATCATCATGAAACTTGGTCAAAAGATTTGTCCCAATGATATCTTGGATGAGTTCGAAAATGGTTTTGGTTTCTTTAAAAAAATCTACAAGGGGCGGGGCATGTTTCCTTAGTAAAACTTGTTAACACTCTAGAGACCACATTTATTGTCCAATCTTAATGAAATTTGGTCAGAAGATTGGCCTCAGTGATATCTTGGATGATTTCGAAAATAATTATGTTTGCTTGAAAAAAATGGCTTCCAAGGTGTGGGGCATTTTTCCTCATATGGCTATTGTAAAATTTGTTACCACTCTAGAGACCACATTTACTGTCCGATATTCATGAAACTTAGTAAGAAGTTTTAACCCAATGATATCTCAGATGAGTTTGAAAATGGTTTTGGTTGCTTTAAAAACATGGCTACCAGGGGGGGGGGGGGGGGGGCATTTTTTCTTATATGGCTATATATGGCTATGGTAAAACCTTGTTAACACTCTAGAGGCCACATTTATTGTCTCATCTTCATGAAATTTGGTCAGAAGATTGGTCACAATGATATCTTGGATGAGTTGGAAAATAATTATGTTTGCTTGAAAAAATGGCTTCCAAGGGGCGGGGCAATTTTTCCTTATATGGCTTTAGTAAAATTTGTTAAAACTCAAGAGGCCATATTTACTGTCCGATCTTCGTTAAACTTAGTCAGATGATTCATCCCGAGAATATCTTGGAAGAGTTGAAAAATGATGCCGGTTGGTTGAAAAACATGGCTGCCAGGGGGGCGGGGCATTTTTCCTTATATGGCTTTAGTTAAACCTTGTTAACACTTTAGGGGCCACATTTATTTTCCTAGCTTCGTGAAACTTGGTGAGAAGATTTGTCCCAATAATATCTTGTTATCTCAGGTGAGCGACTTTGGGCCTTTCAGGCCCTCTTGTTTAATTAATATAAAGGAAAGTATGACATGAAACAAATGTGCCGAAATCAAATAGTCCTTAACTATCACAAACTTCATGCTATATAGTAATATTGTTACTGTACATACATGTATAAAAATACATTAAATAAAGCTAAGTATTGACGTTTCATGATCCCTATTGTTGTGTCGCCTGCTACAATTTGAATATTTAATAATTTTTTGATTCACATATTTATAATATGCAAATTCCAAATAAGATTTTTCATAGAAGCACCCATAGGTGTTGGGATAGTATAATAAAGTGTTTTTGGACCGAAAATGCCAAAAAAATATGCCGTGTTGCGACTTCTCGGTCAAGTAAACAAAAATGACAATTGAGTGTTTAAGTTCTCAAAAATAAGATTTTCAGTGCCTTGTGCTAAACATTGTAATTGTTTATTGATACAGCTATGTCTTAGCTACGTCTACATGACAAAGTGGTTAATTTGTATTATGTTTAGGCAATGCAATCGAATTTGATTGATCGCTGTCAGAAAATAAAAAAAATTTGAGTTGAAACCCTTGTTACTATAATTATATTAAAACTTTTTTGGGGGGCATTTTTCGGTCAAAACACACTTTATTATACTATCCCAACACCGTCCCAGCCCCCTATGGAAGCACCGCTACAATAATAAATTAAATGTAGATATTAACTCTCTAGACAAGTCGTGTACAGAAGTTCATATTCAGTTTTTGTAAGTTATGGACGATGCCATATTTTTATGCTTTATCCACATAAGTTTTATCTTAATGATAAATACAGCGATATTAACAGTGTGTCTAGAATTTCAATAATTAATATATATTTTAGTTAAATATAGGGCTGATAATGGTGTTAAACCGAATCAAGATGGTTATCAAACTTTGCCGATCCTTAAATTCATATTCTGAATTGATTTCATTCATGTTAACGTATATAATATAACATTTTATTTTGAAAGGGCGAGTCCTTTTATATGTGGGGCGAGTCGTTATATAGGTGGGGCGAATCGTTATAAAACATGGGGCGAGTCGTTATGGGGCAAGTCGTTAAGGGGTCGAGTCATTACATTAACGTATTAACTCAGGCATATTTTGTTATAGACTTAGTTTTATACGTTGTTTAAGAGATGCAACTGAATAACTTTTATCAAGTTCCACCATTCTTACTCGTGTTAATGACCTTGGCGAACAGTTTATAAAAGAATAGTATAGAATATATATCAAATATATATGCGAGAGTTTAAAAGGCATAACTTCTTAAAGTCTCTATAACGCTCAAAATCAAGGAAAATATCGTAAAGTATTTCGTAAAATAAAGTTTACACCTAAACAATCAGTGTTCCTCATAGCAATAGCCACAATTTCAACGCTGGATGTGGTATGATTACATAGATTTTGGTAGTTACAAAATGCTCGTTTTTATTTATTTGTGACCACAATAAATTCCATGCTAATTTCCTGCGAATATATCTATTCATACGACACACAAACACTTAAATGGTACAATGTTAAAACCATAATAAAAACGAGCATTTTGTATCCACAAACATCTATTTTACCAGACCACATCTGGTGTTGAAATTTCGGCAATTGCCATAAGGAACAATGATTTTTAATTGTTTAGCTTTATTTTACGATTATATTATTATTATATTATTATTATTATATATTATTGTTATAACACAATTGTCTTGTATTAAGTTATTTTATCATCTACAATCATATCCTGTACTAAATATACAATCATTGTTAACAAAAAATACTAAAAAATATGAGTTTATTGAATTTATTTATCCCCAGGGGTAATTTAATTTAGAAGAAAATTCAAATTATGGGTCATCATACAGAAAAAATAACGAAAAAAAATTTTGCATGGAAAGCCACCATAAAAATTTGTATTAAGACCACATATGGTATGAAGTTTATGAAAGTAATACTTTTAATGGGTTTTGGAATATTGCCCATCACAGTTGTACTTCCTTAAATAAGCAATGGCGATATTTTTCTCAGCCACATAATTGTTTATAGTTTGATATCACCAGATGAAAGTGAAAGTAGAACTGTCAAAATGACAACCTGTCAACGCGTTTTTTTTGCTGGCACGAGAGGGCGATTACACTCAATGTGTTCACATTTTTACCATAGGCTTTGCCAATAACCTTTATAGTATGGGTGGCTTTGTTATTATGTATTTTTATCATGTAACTGCATGTTTGTGTATATGTTAACAATACACAAAGCGTAAATAATGACATAAGTATGATGATTGAGCTTATAATAATCTGATAACTATAGCCAGGTCAATTATGGACATATAATACACTTTTTTGTCCTGCTTGCATGAAGACTTGAGATATTTATGCACATAGAGTATCAAGATATGGAGTGATCCACAAATAAAACGTATTTTTGATCTGTGCTGTGCAGGTTCTTTTTCCATGACTGTGAAAGTTAAATTTGTATGTGAAAAGGATGTCAATTTTTTCTGAAGTATTTCATTCAACCATTGCATATAATGAAGTGTTCTGCAAATAATTTGCCATTTTGATAGGTGTTTGTTAGGTGATCAACAGGAGATGACCAGGGTGCCATAGAAAAGGGATACACATTTGAGATCTGCTTCATTAAAAGTGGTTAAATGGTATACCTTTTATATCTTGCCAGTGCTCAAGAGAAAATGGATATACATTTCAGAAAATTGTACCATTTAAAAATGTTTAAATACCGCTTGGTTAAGGCTCTTAATTCATCTAGCATGAACATTTGTACTATATTTTTTTAACAATAAAAATAATATTTAATGTACAAATTTAATCTACCAATGTGTGCAGATACTACTTAACATATATATTTGACTGTATTGAATGTAGTAACTAGTTTAAATATCCATTAGAAAAAAAAGATCAGGGGTTGCAAAAATTCATTGCCTGAAGCTCTGACCCTGGAGCTATGTGTATATATCTTTAAAGACACTGATTAAAGACGTAAAACAATACATTGAGACAACATAGGGAAAATCATCCGCTCTTAACAAAATGATACATAATTATGTATAATATTTTTGGATCTGGATATGGATCTGGATAGGTACACAGCAGGACCTTTAGGAATGCTCGCTGCGGGAGAGAGATGGGAGTGGCTTACATTTTGGATTTAATTTAATTCACTGAAATTCATCAATGAAGTTACAGTATGATCTCATTTGATATAGATGTACATGATTGTATCAAGCAACATATATCAAATAAAATATCAGTATAAAACTGTCATGATTTCAGTATCATTTAAATGATTTCAGTCAAGTTTATCATTCCTATACACTAATTGTGTAAATATTATCAATATATAATATACTAGATGCAAACATATTTGAAATAATACAGTTTGATACTGTAAATAATGTAACTAAACATCCAAGCAGTCCATCAAACCATTGAAACCGAGCCACCTGGTGTGCCAACGCACCAGCAGAAAAGTCAATGCCTTCTGACTTAGTGCATTTTACTATTTATAACATCTACATTGGTTACAGATACCTGTTGACATGTGTATGTGTTTGAAAAAATGTATACTCTTTTATGACATCATCTGACCATGCATGACCTAGATTTCAAAATCAAGGCCATGGTCTGACAACATTAACGTTAAACTGTTACCAGGCTTATGAAATCTAAATCGGGCACTGATTTTTCTTGTTTTAAAACAGTAATAGATCAGTTGTGGCCTCTCGGTAATGAACCATTTTTGCTTACTTTTCATAACCTTAAAACTTTCCACACTTCTATAATAGCAAATCTGGATTTAGGTGATCTTCAATGGATATTTACACTTTAGTTCTGTCACAAGAGTGCTGGTAAAGTCAAGTCACATATTTAATATAATATCTAGGCCATCTCAAACTCAAAGTGTCAAAGACAATTGTAAAATGCATTCATTCATTATTGTCCCATTGGTTACTACTGCTGTGAGTTTTATATAATATAACTGATTACCATCATGTGAGAGAAAATTCACAGTATCTTAGTATATAAGGTTTAGCAGACTTTTAGATAACAAAGTTTGCTAGTTTTCAATGTCGCTTCTGGAGATCAAACCCGCAGCGCAACCTCCTGCAATCAAAGTCGACACTCTGTCACTAGGCTTTTAGAAAGATTCTGAAATTTTTCGATCCCTCGAGAGCAACCAAAATTAAAAATTAAGTCAAATATTGCCGACTCAGTTTTATTGAGTCGGTTCATGAGAGATAATGGAAGATGCAACATCTCTCACGCCTCCTAGCATCGCCTTAAAAAGTATTCACTTCTCAACACGAAAGTGCTGGAGTCATTGATCCTGAGGGACCAGGAAAAAACCACTTGATTAATGTTCGAAATAAAATCATTTGATTAATAACAATTCTATTATTTTAGCCAGGTCACAGGAAAAGGGCAGTCAAATCAGTATCCAATTAAACTAATTGTTATTGTCAGAAAATCGCTTTTGAGCAAACAGCTTTCAAGCGACTGCAGGCTGATCTGGACCCAAACTGGCCACAATCGCCTTAATGTCTCTTTTACTGTGACACAGTTCATTTAACTTAAAAATGGCATCAAGTACTAAAATAGACAAAAAAATAATACAAACCAGTAATTTGAGAAAAGACTTTGTAATCAATGTTGAATTTTAGGACAGCGTGGTGATCTGCAAATCCTATATGATATGTTGATATCGGGTATCATTGTCATTCAATAAGTCGCAAAATGCTCGAATACAATTTATAAAGCAAAATGTTACTTAAATTGAAAACTAAAAATACCAGTATGCCAGTTTTGCCGTGTCAAGCTGTCAAGATCCAGAAAGTTCTTTATTCACATTGAATATATCCTTCGAATTCCATCCATTGTTGGCATTAGCGGAGACTTAGTGAATAAATAAGTCATATATACTAAATGACAGTTTCTAAATAGCCAAATAAGCCGATTTATGCTGTAAGAAATTTTTTAACACGAGTGTCAACATTCTCTCATGGGCGCGGTCATTATTGTATGTTGAGGCACAAACGACAAGGAGAATTTTTTCAATGATAATCAGCGAGGTATACCGATTAGAAAAATCGAGCTATCTCAATCTGACAGGCTCGGTCTTTTGCATAAGTCGCTATTGTGAAGAATGTTTTCATGGTATGATAACTTAGACGAGCTGCTTCGCTGAAGCAGCATCGTCAAAAAGTGGTGAGTGTGTTGAAACTTTCCCCATTAAAGGCAATTAACATAGATTCGGTTTTCACTGATGCTTCAATTGTTGCTTTTTATTCTTTATTTCAAGCTTTTTTTGTCACGGATAAAACATATAACGTCAATTAAACTATAAAGCAAAAGTCATAAATAAGTTCCGCCATGTGCTATAGGCAATTCAAAAGTCACGTGTCAGCTTACCTTGTATCGCTTACTTTATACCACAACTGCATAAAAAATAACATGAGTATTATAAATTTATCCTCACACTTCATGCTGATCTGCCCTTACATCTCGCTTATATGGTATACGGTACTGTTGATGCAAAGGGAGATCAGTTAGTCAGAAGTAACGCTTAAAAGAATACATCAGTGTTACAAGGTAATTGTATTTGCAGCAATTAAAACGTCAACGCAACATGAGGAAAAAAATAAATAGAGTTGAACCTTTTTGCACTTGCGTGCTCTCGTTTTTCTTTTAATGTGATGCAAATAACACTATAAACTCTTTACCGCCTACTCATTATAAGACGTCATATTTTGCAACAAAAATAAATAAATTTTAAAAAGCAACAATCAATTTCTGTGGGTTTGCGTTCAATGAAAAGATTTAATTATCAGATTCTTCATCTCATATATCCCAAATATAATCCAGATAAACTTTGACATCGCGCTGCATGACAAAGTCTTCCACCATGCGCATTATGCATGGATACATCACTCCATCTAAGAAGAAGTGTAATCCGATATCTGTTATATTATCTTTGGATACGAGTTTTGTTCTTTTAATAGGAGCATATTTTATATTTTCCACAATCAAATTATGCACCCGTTTGCATTGCCCAGAGACAATAAACGTCGGTTGAAAAGATTGTCAATCTGGGCAGTGTACACAACCATAAAATGTTTTGATACTCAAATTGTGTAAAATACACGAACTCCCTAAATTCATTAAATGATAGTGTTTATGTTTCAAAGATATTTCACTAGTACAGCCTGATAGGCCATGTTTGCTTTTTCAATAAAATAACCACCACCACCCTCAAAGAGGCTTCTGCGTTCCTTAAAAATCATCACAAGGATGAGCATTAGCGTTTCACGAACTGTACCGATTGATGATAATTTTTAACTCATTATGAGAGATATAATATTAATTTAGGTTTGATGTTATAAAATTTACATTTTTGACATACTACGAGCCTACGAGGAGATAAAAGACATTATTGGTAGATGGATTGCCGGACGTTAAACATTATACCAACAGCTTCTGATTGCAGTTATTTAGCAATATCTTTTACCTCTGGGATCCAGTAGGATGCAGCTAAGCCACAACAGGTGTCCTTTGCCAATTTAGTTTAGTTACTGTTTTTACAGAATATCCATGAAAACATTCTTTGAATTTGGACAAGGTATGTTGGCATTCCTGATAATAGTCTCCTGGTCAAAAGTCAGTCTTACGCTTGATGCAATCCAAGAAAAGACTGTCTGAATGATGTCCTGCATTTTCTGCGTTTTTGCGAGTTTGCGGTTGAGTTCTTAACTTATTAAATAATTTTGCTAGACTTAGATTGCGGTTTCTAATTAAGAAGTTTCAAGCCCCGATTGCTTCGAATTGACGAAGGCGGACACGTCTTATCCGGTATTGTTTTATGTTGTTTAGTATAATAAAGACCGTTTGTTATCTTCTTAGATTAAACACATGGGGTTTCATTTTGTCAATATCTATAACAACACATAATATTAATGGCTCAATACTGCTATTGATAAAATATTATTGTTTCAGACCAACGTAGCGTATTTACATAAATTTAATTTCTAGTTGGTTGTTGCATCCAATAAATCGAAAACAGTAAAGCAAATAATGACTTATGCACCAGAGCAACAACACATGTTTGGATAGCTTTTAGAGGCAGAGGCAAGTTGGAGAAAATAAGAATAGGACAACAGTTTTCAAGGTCCACAATGTTTACAGCTCTGTTGTGAAGTATTAACCGCAACGCCCCTATTCACGCCCGCATGTGGCTAAATAAGTAAACTATTTCACAAAGCATGCAAACTCGATACAACTCAAACATCAATTAACCATTGCGACCACTTCACCTGTACGTCATTTACTTGGTGGATTAAATTCACTACGAGTCATTATAATATTGCGTGCTTTAAAGACTTTTGCCATTCAGACATTATAATAAAACGAAAACAACTCATTGACAGACTCGATTTTTATCAACGCCATTATCGCACAATGCACGTGCATATCGTGTTATGCATGGCGTGACACGTTGCCATTTGTAAACAAAACATCAGTTGCTCAGCAAGAAATTTGCGGGTAACGAGAAAAAATATAAGGGATTTTCTTAAAGCGGAAAGCATGGACAATTGACTATGTTGCTTTGAAGAACAAACTGTTAATGCAAACGCAATTGTTTTTAAATTGCTAAATGTTAAGAAACGCCACACTGGGATACATATCATAAATCAACATAATATTGGTAAGACATGTGAATATGTTACATGCACAAATGGCTATAATGCCGTCAATAATATGGATCTTAAAATAATAATCTTTAGTGGCAAATATACTGGCAAAGATTTATTTGGATGTTTCAAATATACGGATTCGGTCAAGAAGGGAAAACATATAGCAACATGTTTTAAACCGCATTGCAACGGTCTTATTGTGGATACAAAATGACATTCGATCGTTTACTAGTTGCTTTTTATTGAATGGTACAATTATTAATTCATTGAAATTATATATCTGATATACTGCGATAATTACCTTATAATCAACGATACAAGATAAGTTTCTTTTAAAATATATTTAAACACAATATATACAAAGCTAGCAGTTTACGACGCTATCGAAGGTATTATTTTACAGACATTGCGCTGATTAAAATTGAACACTTATTGAGAGACGTTCAGGTGAAGTGAGGATCCGATACAGAAATGTCAATATTCTTGGAGACGTATAGAAAACTGTTTACGCATGTCCAAATAAATTCGTGTTGGTCCTAACTAAAATGTGTTTTTTTATGTCCATTTAGATAATGACGAAGGTTCAATCAAATGCCTAACTATATATTGTTAGAAAGGCACGGCCATTCACGTGTGAAAGATCACCAGTAAAATGAATTTGATATTTTGTAGCTCAAAATATTTAGCTTAGCAATATTAATAAACACACCAGTCTTTGCCGGCATGTTGATGTTGTTGAGCATGACTATATAAGGCAACCTGCGTGAGTTTATACCACTAGAACGAAGTACTGAACATAAAAAGACTCTGTCTTTTATTGCTTATATATTTACCGATAATTTGATACCAAAAGATATTATTGAATCTGTATATTTTGAAGTATATGCATCGTGTACCAAAAAATGTGTGCCATTTGTCAAACTGACATAATGTAACCTTTCTCTCAGGACTTTCGGTATGCGCATGTGTAACCTAGATCCCAAGTAACCGCGATGTATGGCATATGTACCAGAGGGGGTATATATTTCAAATACCGCTTCTACGATATTAATAGTTACAGGGTTAGTTACTGACCCGATACGGGATATACGGTTCTGTGGAAAAACATATCGGGGCGAGACCGAATGTGGAAAACCATATCGGGGCGAGACCGAAGGTCGGGCCCCGATATGGTTTTCCACAGAACCGTACATCCCGTGTCGGGTCAGTAAATAACCCTGTAAAGATTATATCACGCCAACTACTTTCTATCTCATCAAATTAAGAGTATGCGTATTATTATGTTATTACATATTATCACATGCTGACCCTAAATATTCTATATGGTTTCAGTAGACTGCACCATATACATGTAGTCTACTGATACCATATAGAATATATGAGGTCAGCATGTGACGTCAAACAGCCAATGAGAGAAGAGTATTTTGTAGATGGCGTGATATATAAATATTTAGATTCAAAAGGAAGTATTAGTATTATATGACATACGCAAGATACTTAATAAACGGTTTTGGACCAATTATTTTGTTGCATTTTATAAATATCATTGTTGGGTAACCAAAAACTTAAGCGTTTAAAGAAGTACACTTAAGTGGGTGAAACCAGTTATTTTATAGAATTAAAAGAAACCAACTCATTCTATAGTAACGGAAGAGAATGTCTAACAGTCTATTCATGCTGCTAAATAACAATTACATATTGCTTGAATAATGCTGTGTGCTTAATTAAAATTCCATATTGCTTAATGATAACTCCATGTTGACATATAATAGGTTTATGTTGTTATATTACAAGTGCTTATTGCATTTTTGTAATAACTTGCATAATTCGTATTTGTACAATGACAGACAGACAGACAGACGGACAGACAGACAGACGGGCGGACGGACGGACCTACGGACGGACAAACAGACAGACAGACAGACAGACAGACAGACAGACAAAAAACAATATTCCCCCGATCATTCGATCCGGGGGCATACAAAACGAACAAAAAAATTATTGGGATGCCTTTACGTTGTTTTATTATTAACCTCACCGGATATATTACTAAACAATAGGGCAACTACCTGTTATTATATCTTTATATATTCTGTGCATCTCCTAATAAAATATATCTGCACCTTTATGTATTGGCAAAACATATGCATCTTTAAGCTGGTCAGAACAAATTCCAGAATTTATACAATTATTAATAATATAAGTAAACGGACCTACAATGGTATCCCCACAATATTTTAGAATTTTAGCGTCAATATTGTCTTTACCGGCAGCTTTGGATATTTTGAGAGAGTCTATTATTTTCCGAACGTCAAATATCGTAATCTGAGGAATGTCAAATATTCCTATTTCTTTGTCTAAAAATGTTTTAAAAGTTTGATAAATGTTTGGGTCATATTTTATTTTCGAAACTATACGGGAAATATTGATGAAATGATTGTTAAACTCTTCTAAGATATCTTCAACATTTTCAATATCTTTATTATTTATCCTTATTTTTGTTGGAAGAGTAAGTGAAGTTTGTGGTTTTGTTAAGGCATTGAGAGTTTTCCATAGATGATGAACTGATACATTTTTCTTCACCGATTAATTATAAAACTGCCTTTTACTTTTTAACCAGGTTTTCCGAAGGAAAAAACTGATTATTAGATTGGCGAATGTCGGCGGGCGGGCGGGCTGGTGGGCTGGCGGGCTGGCTGGCGGGCGGGCGGAACGAGCTTGTCCGGGCCATAACTTTGTCGTTCATTGTGATATTTTAAAATCATTTTGAACATTTGTTTATCATTATTAGACGGTGTGTCGCGCGAAAGAATAACGTCGATATCTCCAAGGTCAAGGTCACAATTTGAGTTCAAAGGTCAAACATGGCCATAACTTTGTCGTTCATTGTGAGATAAAAATCATTTGGCACATTTTTGCACCATCTTTAGACGGTGTGTCGCGCGAAAGAATGACGTCGATATCTCCAAGGTCAAGGTCACACATTGAGTTTAAAGGTAAAAAATGGCCATAAATGAGCTTGTCCGGGCCATAACTATGTCATTCATTGTGAGATTTTAAAATCATTTAGCACATTTGTTCACCATCATTGGGAGGTTTGTCGTGCGAAAGAATTACGTCAATATCTCCAAGGTCAAGGTCGCCACGACTAAAAGTAGATTGATTTTGAAACAAGGGGGGTTACTTTGAACAATCAGAAACAATGCACATTTTGAGTTGGTCTCCCTTTATCAGACTTGTTTTTTTCAAATTGAAATCAAGGTCGTCACCAGTATAAATAGATTGAATCTTACACAAGGGAGGTAACAATGTACATTTGGAATTGTCTTCATTTATCAGACTTTTTCTTTCAAATTGTAAACCTGGTTTTGTGACAATTTTGTCCTTTGTTCTTATTAGGAATCTTACATGATTTCGCTGTTTCTTGTATTCATCTATTTTATGATGCTTTTTTAACCAATCGCGAATTTTGATTTCTTGTCTAAATTCCGCTGTAAACCAACTGGGTACACGATCAGATTTTATTCTTTTTGTTTTAAATGGTGCGTTAAGCGCTTTGTTAATTTTATTTAGTAAATAACTAAGTGAAGTATTTGGATCTGCTATTGTTTCTACATGTTCTACATTTGACATTTACAAATAATTTTTAAAGTTTGATTCATTGATATTTTGAATTGCCTATATTCCTTTGTTAAATCCGTGTTTTTAGATAGTTTATAACTGGAAAGTGGTCACTTAAACTATACGACGACACAAACATTTCCATGATTCGATCCAGACGATTGGTATACAAATGATCAATTATGATGTTTGATGTTTTTGTTATTTGTGTTGGTTGCCTGACCATTTGTTGGAGTCCATTTGCCATCACAAAAGAAGTCTTTTTATTATTACTGAACACATCTTTGTCAGAAAAAAATTATGTTAAAATCTCCTAATATATAAAATTCTTTATCCAATAAGTCATAAGCGTTTTTAAAATTAGATTCATGTCGATATCCATTCAATAATTCAACATGCAAAGTCATTCTATACCGAACAGAACATGACAGGCTCATTATATGTAAAACATTTAATACTTAATTAAATGTTCTTAAAAAACACGACAGGTTTACAGAAACCCGTGAATGACAATCAAATTAAAGTTACAAGTTAGCGTCTATGAGTGAAATCGGCAAAAAACAACAACATTAAAACACATTCGCACTAGATTTTGCTTCTTTACATTCTACTTTCTTCAGGTAACGATACATGCGTATATGTTCTGATTAGTACAAATTTCATCTCTGCCATATTTTAAATGTGTCTGTTTATTAGATATGAAGAAAACACATCTGAAAAAGGACTTTGCTTCTTCACGTGCTAAGATTGTATGTAATGTGAACTTGCGTACGTGAGGCCGTTTTCCTCTTTGCCACCCAGTCAATGATTCCATTTAAGATATTAAATAAGATTACTTTCTAAATAAGTACAGCTACATAATTAGTATTATCATATCGCAATTAAATTTCTAATCTTATAGTGAATATATGGCAACAATTTTCTTTTTTTTTAATTTGTAAACGGTTCACGACTAAGGTATTCATAAACTGCAATTGTATTCATTACATTTGGAAACTGGAAACGACCCGTCAATAACAACAATACATAGGGGATACAAGAGATAACACATCTGGCAGGCTATCTAAGGGCCAATCAGATGAAGGTCAAGGTCTGTTGGACTCGAACAGCTAACAGGTATTTTTCAGTGAATAACTTTAGTTTGCTTGAACCAATCTTGATGAAACTTTAGATATGCCAGTTACAATATTGGAGTCCTAGTAATTTAAGACGTAGTTAAACATTTACCAACCAAGTAGTAAAGTTTATGGAGGTTCGTTATTTCAATAATTCAGTTTATAATGCGTAACGCGTAATGATGCCATAGAAAACAAACACGGTCCATCTAAAAGGGTTGAGTGGTCTCCATCAATATTTCAACAAATACATCGGTATCTTTATAACGTTCAAATATGCTCATCATTTCACTTTACCTATACATAAATAGAATATAAGATATGATATAAGACTATAAGATCAGAACTGTTAAATCTGTTCTGCAGTTACTTTTGGTAGAATATTCAAGGTTTAGTTTGTCTTAATAAATGTTTCTGTTGTTGTTGATGGCAATTTTGAATTAATAAACAATATATAAATACTGCATTAATGCGAGAATAAAACTCATACATAGCTATTGAAAAAGTATTCATGTTAATCAGGCATTTGAATCTCTTTACCCTAAAATGTCCAAATACGGTCGAGTTAAACGTAATAAGATGTCAATAGCAGTGCGTCGCATGTATTAATTTGGTATCATACAATTAATTACGCGAAATAAGAGTAAATCCATCAAATGTTGTTTTCCGGTTCAAAGGCAGTTATTGAACTACATGTAATTTGTTTGATTAACGGTTATTTGCAACACGTTTTAGCAACAGCTGATCTGAAGCTGCAGTCATTGAGGAGACTTAGTGGTAATATTGGAGGAAACTGTGATATGGTCCGCACAAAGACTACATGAAGTATCAGTAGTTAATTTGATATTTTAATTACGAAGTTTTATTGTTTAAGTTTAAACAGTTACGAATTCACGTGCATAGATTTGTTTTCCTATGCGGTGGATGATTTTTCGCCGTCTCGACACGTACTGTCCCCTACCGGTTTCACCGGAGGGGACTAATGGTGTGCGCTCTGTCTGTCTGTCTGTCTGTCTGTCTGTCTGTCACACTTTTCTGGATCCTGCGATAACTTTTAAAGTTCTTAATATTTTTTCATGAAACTTGGAACATGGACATTTTTGCGCGTCATTTCATTTTGTTTCCTACGTCAAAAATTCTGGTTACTATGGCAACAAATATATATAAAAATCTGACAATGGTGGAATTTCCTACAATGGTTGAGCCGGTAGGGGACTATATTGCTTGGCAATAGTCTTGTTATTATTACTATAAGTTATTCAACGACAAACATCAAGACAAGTTTTTAAACACAATTTATTCTCTTGAAAGGTTTTGCATTAAAATATCAAGGCTGGGACGATTTGTAATAAAACACAGATTCCCCCGAGAACGGCGGGAAATAAAAGTTCAAAATGACAATCCCTGTGCCAAGCGGGAAGTGTGTTCACTAAAACAGTGCACTAATACAGTGCCGATAAACAGTGCTTTGGTCTCCAACACTAGAACATCTTATTGCGCAGCATCCCGTTTCTGGACCTGACCGACTGACTGGTCCAAACGATGTGAAGTTCCAGCCATGACAATGTAGGCTTCCGAGGGGGATCGCCGAATGCACCAACACTGAAATGTACCAAAATCTGGCAAGCATCGTGTAACAATAAGTAATTGAGTGGGAGGGAGGGTGGTAAATTTAAAAATTCATAAATTAGTGACTTACTCGGATGATCGACCAGCACGTGAAAGACCGATCTAGGAATAACATGCGCTTTCACATAGTGGACGACTCCAAGTGATGCAATATATTGGGTAGTAATGGGTTATACCACATTGCATTAACAAGGGAGTTTGGGAGTTTCGACGTGGAAAATAGCCTTTGCGTTGAATATGATAGTTTATTCTTTAGCGAATAAACATTATTTATTCAACGACAAACATCAAAAAAAGTTTAAACACAATTTATTCTCTTCAAAGGTTTGGCATTAAAATGTCAAGGCTGGGACGATTTGTAATAAAACACAGATTCCCCCGAGAACGGCGGGAAATAAAAGTTCAAAATGACAATCCCTGTGCCAAGCGTGAAGTGTGTTCACTAAAACAGTGCCAAAAAGGACCACGGCCATAGGCAGTGGGCCTTCCGCCACACAGCGGCTCTGAACACACACCAGCCTTGACAAGCTATAGAAAAAATTAACATCGGTCTGGGTAAACATGACTGTGCTAAAAAAAAAGCAATAAATTTCCCCGGACAAAGTGCTCAACATGATATCGCATTTGGGAGTTTCGACGTGGAAAATAGCCTTTGCGTTGAATAAACATTTAGCGAAGAAACATTATTTATTAGATATCTAACAGATATGTCGGAGGCAAAATAAATGGATTTAGCGTTTAACCAGTTTTATGCCAGAATCAGTTCTTTGTTGTAGAGAGATAGCCGAAGGTCGTAGAATCGTAATAGTCATTATGCATGAATTATTCTAACATAAAAATGCGGTAATGCTGACTTATTTTTTACAGTGCGTACACAGATTATTCGCGACAGTTGAAAGGGCAGTATTTTATACTTTATAAAACCAATCCTTGTCATGTCACAAAATATAACGATCAAAACAGAACTTTCCAAATTATACACTCGTTTAGGCGTGTTACCATAGGCGGATCCAAGTAAAGTCAATTCATTTGATGTTTCACACTGAACAAGATCTAAATCGCCTATTTTAAACTCATTTTTGTTCTTTTTCGTATACAACATTTCCCACTTATCACAGACAATCGCTTTTTTTAAGTTTAGACTCTCTGTCGCCCGGTTTTTCAAGTCGAACTTTGCGATTCTGATGTATCCCTCTTTTTGCTCATTGATTCTCTTTTCGCTGCATTTTATGTCAACAAAGATAGATGCGCCAACGCCAAAACGAGCGAAAATGCAAATGACAAACTTCCTGCTACATCCATCCTTATTACGTATAAACTATGCACTTTTTTGGCATTTGAGAAGGTACTTTGATGAAAGTACATATGCGTGACATGCTCGAGAAGTGAATGTCAAAGCATTCAAAAGCACTAAAAAGGTTGAGCTTCCGGGGGCTCTGCCCCCAGGACGTCTGAGCAGGGTTACCAGGGACCAGAGTGGCCCCCTGGACCCCAGCAAATCTTTCAATATCCCGTCCCCCCCATAACCGGAAATCCTGGAACCGCCCCTGGAAATCGTCTTCCATTTGCATTTTGCAATATTTAACTTTGAAGGGTTGCGTGCAATTCAGAACTTTGAACCGACGTTAATGCTCTCTAAATGAGGTTATATGTGGAAATTGTGTCTACATGAAAAGAGCACAACCACTACCAATCAATAATAAAGAAGGTGTCACGTTACAAGTCTTCTAAGAAAAATATGTGACCTAAGAATACAGATAGCGCATGGTGGACGTCCGAGCTATCTTTACCATTGTGTTCGAAATAAATAATTGTCTTGGATATCCGAGATGAGCCATCGGATTGTTGGATTGTTCATTACAAACGCGGTACCACTGATATTGATATCTGCTGGTTTTAACAAAATATGACGTACAACTATGAATCGGCAATGAAAGTTCGTTCCTTTATACAATGAAAAATGAAATAAATATACAAGGTATTAAAATGGTTTTACAAAATAACTTCCTTTTCATCCATGTTGCATTTGAATGGCTGAATCTTGGATAGAAGTTTAACATTGATGAATAATACAAATGGGAAATATATGATTGATCGAGAAACCAAGCCTTTTTTGCATTAGGATGTAAACTGTGAAACAGTTATTGCTTCGTAAGTTTGTTTACTGCGATTTGCTTTTGCCCAAGCTGTGTAGCGGCATATATAAAGATCTAGTAGTAAGTCGGATGGAAATCTAACAAAGATGGAAAACTAAATTACAATTGTGTCTATTGATTTTTCCTATTTTAACTGCCTTCTATTTGCATTTTTAATCCATTTTGAATGATATAATACAGAAATGCATTTCTATATAAAAAGTAAATACCAGACACGAGGAAAGTTAAAACATGACAATTTATGGAATACGTTAACATGACTTCAAACTGCCGCCAAACAATCACTATGAAAAACACTTGCTAATTAAGCACTAAGTGAGAAATACTTGTATGACTTATTACCATAAGGATATTTAGATTGCTACTTGTTTTTCTTTAACGCAGATCTCAAAAATAAAATGCTATGAATGATTTCTACACGATAAAATTTCCTTTGACAATCTTCTAAATCACACATTGTTTTACAGTTCGTATAAAACAACAACGTCGAGCAATTTTCATTTCCAGAAAAAGGAATTGGTTAAACAGATCAATACACTTCAGTTTATCTACCTGTGCTTACTCGAAAAACAAAGACCTAATAGTTTATTTGTAACAAATATTTTATTCGACAGAGATATGTTTATAAGTATCGGCAATAAAGAGAATAAAATCAATTGAAAATCGCTGAAATTGAAAACAGGGCAAATGCACACGAGCCGTTTAAACTGAGCAATGAAATACATACTTCAAAATTCAGTCCACATGAATGTGTTTTGTCAATTCTACTATATAAAGTTTCATAAATGCATATATCAGAAGTGTCAAATCACAAAATATAAAGATATAAATGTGTTTTTCTGTGCAGCGACATAAAATTTAATGCTTGACACGTTTTACTAATAAACATTCTACACGTTTGCGATACGGTATATTATTTCGTCTGCATTGTTTCAAAGTTATGAAACTGTTCGATTACACGTGTCATTGATCATTGATCATGATGCCTCGCAAGCATGCTCTCACAATAAAGCAATTAATTAATAATCTGATATATCCGCTAAATGTAGTCTCTACAAAGCGATACAATTTGATCAAGCGCCTTGACGTGAGTTCTTATTACATTGCTGCCCTACCGGACACATTTGTTTCGAGGTCAAAACTTCCAACACACATTGTGCTAACAAATTTGGTCTTTTCTTTGTATTTATTTATTTGATTAGCTGTAACTAAATCTTTGTTTTCTATATGACGTTTGAAATTAATTTCCATTTCACTTTTGTCATGTTCATAAGCATTTTTAAAAGACACAAATACGTCTAAAAAATATATTTAAAGTGTACTATATGAGAGAGTGTACTGTTTATCAAAGATGTTCCAATACAGGACTGCGGTTATTTTCTTCACATAAAATAACATACAATTGACGCATTTTCATGAACTGTAGGTGAAATCAAGCTATTTTATGTTTAATTTCTACGATGATGACATTCCATTCTTGGAAAAGACACTATGTGTCGTTTAACCATTCGCTCCTGCAATTTAGACATCTTATTGAGTTTAACATTATGCTTTCCTCTTCCGTATAATCACATAGACATAGACATGTTTATAAGGTAATATAGGCCACAGGCCCAAAATACAGCATTTACATGAAAATATGTCAAACAGAGTGATACATAATCATACATTTAAGAACATTAAAGCATGTTGTTATACACTTAATTCATGTCAAGCATTTAATATACTCATGCTAGAATAGAAAAACGTAAGAAAGAGCAATACAACAATCTATTTCAGGTATGTATTTGTAAGATTTCTTTTCTTCTTACAAGAGAGTTATGCAAAAACATAGCGATATTTATAATATTATGTTCATCTTTTAAGCATAAGATAGTATAAAACATTTGATGAGATCGGTTTCTTTACCAGTCAGCTTTTAAGAGTGTTTGCCTAAATGTTTCGTATTCATTACATTCAAAAAAGAAATGATATTCGTCTTCAACTACGCTTATATTATTTTTTACACATAATGGACACAATCTTAAATGTCTATCTATTGATAAGTGGCGACCTTTCTCAATCATGAGGTAATGCGCTGAGCAACGAAAACTCGACAAAGTTTTCCTTAAAACAAAAGACAGATTAATGTTTAGATATGGTTCACAGTACAAATCGGTTTAACAAAATCTATAATGCAATGCTTTAGGAGAATTATCAATTTTTTATTTCCATACTTGAAGATAACAATCTTTTATTCGTGTTTTGAACAGATGTATAAAATTGTCTTCATGCCCAACACCAAACCAAACATAACCAAATCCATAACTAAATAGTAATTCTCTGATATAACTGGCCCGTGTCCTTCTACCTGCATCATCTAACTCTTTAAACATTTTATAACACTGTTTAGGATATCTATGATTTTCCACACGGCTGATTTTCAACCAGAACTTGATGCAATTTGGGATATATGTTATACATAAAGGAAGTCTACCACATTCTCCTAAAGCTAAGATATCAGGTGTGTTTTGTGGTAAATTACAATATCGTTTACAAAATTGTATTTGTACTTTTTCAATTTTATCTACATATGAATAGCCCCATATTTCGGATCCGTAACAAAGTATAGGTTTAATCATGACATCAAAAACTTTAAAAAATATCTACAGAACATAAATGACCAAATTTACGTTGATATCGAAATAAACAAGCAATTGATTTATACTGCAATGCTAACATTTCTTTTGCCCAAAGAAGTTTTGGCGTAAAATAGACACCAAGATATTTATAAAATGAGACAATGTCACTATTTTATCCACAATATGTCCATTTTTCAGTTTGTTTAACAACACCACCATTTCTAAATCCGATGTTTTTTGTTTAATGAAGATAAGTTTTCATATCAACAGAATTGTTCAATGGCATTAATTTGCCTTTGCAGTAACATATATAGATGTTAAAAAGAATGTCTTGCAAAGCCTTACCGCTACTACAGTTCCATCCGGCTTTTTTCCGGTAGTGTCCAAAGAGCCATGTATGCTCTACCAAATTAATATTGGACAACGTTGTTTTCACTGGTTTTAGAATAGCAACATAACAGCATCCATCAAACAATTTATTAAGCTCATTTCCTATTTGTATCTGCACCCTATTCTACAACCTTTCTTTACACATCGTTGGGACTTCAACTTACCATTTCGGGATTCGTTTCCCTCGTCATGACTTCTTTTCATCACTTTTTTTTTCCATTCTTCTACACTTCTTACCAATTCTTACCAATTGTCTACTCCTTTCAGTGGTAAATACATAATTTAAATTGGTTGAGATTCTTGAATGCTGTGTATCTGATTGTTGTGTGGTATTGTCCACTGGGTTTTCATGACATTTTAGAAGGTGAATGAAAGATATATCTTCATCATCCAACTCATTACCAGCTTTACTTAAACTGTCATTCCCTCCTATGTAAATCAGACCCAATACCCTCTCTCTTTTCGTGTAAATCTGACCCTAAGATCTCTCTATCTTCATACATATCAGGCCTTAAATCCTCTGTATTATCGTGAAGATTAAACCCCACATCCTCTCTTTTCGTATGTAGATCACACTCCACACCATTAATATCTGCATGTAGATCAGATCCCACCACCTCTCTATTATCATGTATGTTTGATCCCGAATATTGTGTGTAAATCAGACGAAGTACTTTCTCTTTAAAAACAGACTCTAAACCCTTGTCTCCTACATATGAGTCAGGACTCGTATAATGTTTAGGTACATATGAGTCAGACCTGCATACTCTTTGACTACAGGTAGATCATGTCCCTGGTCTCAATGTCGGGTATGGTCCAATATAAATACGAATACACTGTTTATCCCTGTCATTTTCAACACCTCTTTATCTAAAGAGATACTGCCAGTTTGTGAGGACACTTTAAAATTGTTTTCTACTGATAAATGTAAAGTAAGTATGTTAAAGTTTATATCTTCACAATTAATACATACTTCTTCAAGATGGCCACTCATAATTAAATCAGTACTATCATCTAGTTCTTTAAAAACATCTTCAATAATAACACTTTTCACGTTTACACTAGTAATGTCTGCAAAAGAAAAGTCACAATCACCATCGATCCATGATTCTTGAGCTAGGATAACTCTAGAGACAAGATCCCATGCACTTTGGGAACTGAATCCCGAGAACTCTGTTTCTTCATAAGTGCTTTCATCACGCGTCAAGTTCAGCTTCTGAATGTTCCCGTGTCAACAGCAACGATTATCTGAAAAACATCGAAAAATGCAAGACCTACGCTAGATAGATGCTGCAATATGTTTACTGAACCTAGACCGTATGTCTACAGAGATATGGACAGTCATTGTTGCAAGCCAATTTGGCGTACTAGAACTTGTTTCAGATCGTAAGTTAGGGTAAAAAAGTAACATTGTTCTGTGAGCATAACTTGAGCACAAGTGTATGGTGGTAGCTCATATCCCATCGTATAGAGGAAAAATGTATCGTTCACGCACTGTGTAAAAACATCATCTAGGCAGTAAAAATAGCTTTTTATGGTGTGTCGATGTACATTCCCACAGAAAGGATTATGAACTGCAATGGAAAAGGAGACAATAAAAGATGGTACATTTTGTACTTCGTCCACATTAAAGGGGCCTTTTCACAGATTTTGGCATGTTTTGAAGTTTGCCATAAAATGCTTTGTATTGATAAATGTAAACATTTAATTTTAAAAGCTCCAGTAATAAATCAAAAATTAAAATTAAAAGAGGAAAAACAAAGTAGCCCGCAGCAGGGCTCGAACCAGTGACCCCCGAAATCCTGAAGTAAAAACGATTTAGCCAACTGAGCTATCCTGCCATGTATACATAAAATGCGTATTTTATACGTTATATAAGCAATCTTCGTAGTTTCATAAATTTAAACGACAACAACAGAACTCTTCAAATTATTCAATCGTATCGCGTTGCAACGCTTTATATTTTTTAGGTTCTTAAATCGTCGAAAGATGCATATAATGCCTATATTAGACCATGGTAAATGTTCAGTAATACTGTTTCCCCACAAACATCATATCTAAACCGAAAATTTGCGAATCTGAAATAACTTTTTTCAATTTTGTCAATTTACCAAACCGTGAAAAGATCCTTTTAATGCAATTTTTTTTTTTATTTTGGAATAAAGACAGCGTACCAAGTATCAATATCAAAAAGAATGTCATTCACCGCGTATTTGTCCCAGAATCGTGGTGGCTGCGTGTAACTGGTGAGAATGGCCGATAATGAATTTGCCATGCATTGGCTTCCACTGCTTTTGAACACGCTGTCCAATTGATGTCATGAAGCTTGAAGCATTGTTTCTTCAAATTTTTATAAGTATATATTACATATCGTAACTATAAATAGTAACAAAATGACGTCGCGAGATTGCCGTTATTCTTATCTAGCGGGCCAATATAAATTATACCGGTCCGCTGAGCCGGGCCGATTTTTCATATCAGAAAAGAATCGGATCACGCGGCTTATACTGAACAAAATGGCGTCCACATTCAGTCTTCGCAAACGGTGAACAATAAAAATAATCCACAACTCAACGGAAAAATCGAACATACTTATAATGACACGTAGCACACAATTTGGATAATAAAATATCCATTGAAACTTAAGCTCATCTTTACATTAAATTGATCTATTTGTGCTTGAACAAGATTCGTTAAACAGTAAGATTTTTAGTAGAAGATAACTTACCTCGATGACAACTTAAATCCGGTTCTTATAATAATAAAATAACAAAGATTTGTAATTCAATTTTCTGTTATTCCATCCGTTAATCTATTTTAATTTGAAATAACACGTTTTTAAACGATTGTATCGAATGCTTAAAAATTACACCATACAGTATGATAAACACGATTTACGAAATCGAATATCGAAGCGAGTACAATAATGTTGCTTTTATCGAAGCTCTCGATAAATGAATTATGCATGACAAACTCACAATCCTAAATACGTTTTGGAATCGTTCGATGCTTAAAAAATATTTAACTTTAAAATAAAAACCCTCCACGTCCGATGTGTCGTCCTAACATCCTGAGAGTCTATCTAGTTTCGTCATTGAAATTACGTCACATGAGATACGTCATAAATTGCGTTATCAACTGAATAAAAATAAAAGTGCGGAAGGCTGGTTCAGTATAAATTTTAGTGAAGGACAAAATAGTATGATTTGTATTATAAGCGAGCTGGGCCGGACGTCTATAATCGGCCTTAGCCGCATAATGTCAGCGGGCCGATTATAGACGTCCGGCCCGGCTCTGCATTGTGTTATTGACTAAATAAGTATATAATATTCAAAAAATTGTATTGATTTTTTTTATATAATTGATGCGTTTAAAGGAATAGCTGTGCTAAGTTTTCATTATTTAATGTAAACGGCACCTTAAGAGCATTTATTTATAGAGAGCATTTGAAAAATATACTGTTAATGGACACTAAATTATACTGAAGATTGCATTTTGTAGTAGTAGTAGTAGTAGTAGTAGTAGTAGTAGAAGTAGTAGTAGTAGTAGTAGTAGTAGTAGTAGTAGTAGTAGTAGTAGTAGTAGTAGTAGTAGTAGTAGTAGTAGTAGTAGTAGTAGTAGTAGAAGTAGTAGTAGTAGTAGTAGTAGTAGTAGCAGTAGCAGTAGCAGTAGCAGTGACAGCAGCAACCGCAGCAGCAGCAGTAGCAGTAGTAGTAGTAGTAGTTGTTGTAAACAACTGACAAAACATTTGATTCTAAGAGTTATCTCACGACATCATAAAATAATGCCATTATAGTTTTACATTGATTATTCAAGTTATATCATATATTTCAACAAAACCAGTTCAGTGCTGCACTAAAAATGCAAGTGATCATGATTATTTTAATGTGTGCAACACTGTTGCAACTCAGGCTGCAACAGTGTTGCCCTAAATTAAACATATCAAGTGAGATAAGGTAAAAAGGAAACTGGCCCGTTTTCCACTTGTTTTTAGAAATATGCTGAAATGCGTTTTATAATTATGTTTATCTATTGAAACCAGTCACAAAAATGCAAAAATTTCATTTTTTCATTGAGAGAGAACAGTTTTGCGCGGATTAGGCAAATACGTATATCAAACCCATGTTAGACAGAAAAACGTTAATATGGTAACATCTTGATGTTAGGATTGGCAAAATATTCGTCATTGCGTATGCATTACAGCAATAAACCTCATGCAGCACTATAATATACAACTCATATTGTAGCGAAGTCTGATAGAGAATGTGCCAAATGTATAAGGCCGGTAGCAAAAATAAAAAATTAATATCATATTGAAAACTTTTCGTAACAATTACATTGCCTGTTTTCGTAGTGTTTTGATGTAATTCGTATATAATAAAGCAAGTAGAATCAATGCTTGTAAAATGAAAAGCCTAGTTTCAATAATATAACTTTTTATTTTAAAAAACACACAATATTTGATAAATTAATCAGTAAATATTTATCTTGAACTGTATATAAGTATGTTTCACATAAGACATTGACGTATGTTTTCCATACAAAAAAAGTTGCAAGTGCTGTTTTCCATTCACTTGGTAAAAGGTGATAATCTATAGCAAAAGCGAAACAACCAGGCATGGCAACACACATGGTTGCATAACAAAAGCAAAGCCCAAAGGAGCAACAAACTTGTTACACTAGCTTACCGTTAGTAGAGTGTAACAGGAGTTGTCTATCTTGTGAAATAATATTTTTTGACGATGCTGCTTCAGCAGCTCGTCTAAGTTATCATACAATGGAAAAATTCTTTACAATGGCGAACTATGTAAAAGACCGAGCCAGTCCGATTGAGATAGCGTCGATTTTCTATTCGGCATATCTCGCTGATTAGCATTGATAACATTCTCCAGCAGAGTTGTCGTCCATGCCTCAGCATAGGGTACGACTAAAGTGCGTATATGACTCATATAGGCGGATATGACTGAAAAGTGCGGATATAAACAGATAATGGCTTTTTTTTAATGTATTTTCCTTAACTTTGTTATATGAAAATCGTTCTGTGACTAAAATACACGTCGCTAATGTTACGATCGAATGAATTTAAAAGCGTTTTTCATTGGCATTTTAATTTCAGTAGCTCCAAATTAATATCCGCGAATATAAACGACCAGTCGGACCACCGCTTTTATTAAATTGCTCTATTTTGAGGAAGTCTTAACATATTTATCATATATTGTGAATTTTTAATTCTACAGTGATTTGTTCATAACAAAACTGCAAAAAACGCATAAATATTGCCTATATTCGTTCATATTCGCAATTTTCGTTCATATCCGCGGATATGAGTCATATACGCATTTAAGACGGACCGCTCAAGGTCATACAACATTGGCCGCGCCCATGAGAGAATCTTCACACTTGTGTCAAAACTTTCTTACAGCATACATCGGCTTGTTTAGCTATTTAGAAACTGTTATTTAGGATATATTAGTTATTTATTAACTTAATCCCCGCTAATGTCAACAATGGATTGAATTCGAAAGGTACATTCGATGTGAATGCAGGACTTTCTGGATCTTGACAGCTTGACACGGCAAAACTGGTATTTTTAGTTATCAATTTAAGTCACATTTTGCTTTGTAAATTGTAGTTTAGCATTTTGCGACTTATTGAATGACTATGATACCCGATATCAACATATCACATGGCATTTGCAGATCACCAAGCTGTCCTGAAAACATTGATTACAAAGTCTTTACTCATATTACGGGTTTGTATTATTTCTTCTTTCTATTATAGTACAGTCGATAGGTGTATAGCGGATTTTAGTGAGTTACGGTTAGGTTAAAAGTTTTTTGCAAATTACTTTTATTTATGTAAAGATTTATAGTGTTCTATGAATTGAATACAAAATGCCTATCACTGTTCAGTCGATTCGTGTTTTAGTTGACGTGTGTCAATGTTTAACTTACAATTGTTTCTTTTTTCGAATGCAAAACAAGGTCACGTTAAGTACGCACCGTTTTTGTGACGACAGGAAAAGTGAAAACGTATGGCTTCCTGAATTTTGCAGATTTTGTTTGGTAAACATTATGTTCATTGATGTAATATTGTAGTATAATGTGTCCTTTCTAAAAGTAAGAATGCTCAGAAACCAAATTGATGCGTACCACATAAAATAAGCATGAGAGCTGCACCTCGTGATTTAGTGAATAACGGACATGTTGCGACACATATTCGGGAATGTCGGGATTGTCTCAAACTAAATGAAAACTCAATTGAAGTTGTCCAATACACATGAGGTAGCGCGTGGCTATGATATTTATTAGTAAAACCATCATTTTGAATGAAAAATAAGAAAATTATAACGAAAAATCGATTTCTCTGAAAACATAGTTTTCACTATCAAATATATATAACAAGGTATTCAACTCAAAACGACCCGAATATAGGGTTCATCGCTTTGAACAGCCATTACTTCATCAATTGTGCAGCGATTTCCATGAACTTGGTCTTATTAAACGCAGACATGAAGTTCCTTATCTGGAAATGTACATATCTTGCAATATGTTTTACAAATGATGGGTAAATTTTCAAGAAATAACACGATACACATGTAATCCGATAAAGACCTAAGCGATCCGGTAATTGCTGAATCAGTTTACCCTGAAATCTGCGCTGTAAACAAAAAGTATTTGTCGGAATTTATCATACCATGGAAAAATTCTTTACAATGGCGAACTATGTAAAAGACCGAGCCAGTCCGATTGAGATAGCGTCGATTTTCTATTCGGCATATCTCGCTGATTAGGGGGCAGGGGATATATTTTTGACCAAATTTCGAGTTCCGAAAGGCCGCAAACAGTCAAATCCATTGCATCAAAACAGAAAGTGACACAAGAAAGCCTTTTTGTGTCAGTGTCATAGCAAAGGCAATATACATTGAAAATACAACCAAAAGACAAGGCTGGCTTCTTCACTTGTGAAACTATGGCCCTTGATCTTTCCCCCCACCCACCTCATTTTTAATGAAAAATTGAGAAATTTGACCCATTTCATGGCATGCACAGAACATTCAAACAGAATGCAATCCTAGTTTTGGCTACATTACTCACTAATTTCATCCCTGTGCTTTGTTTATTTGCCTAGAAAAGTGTCTCCCATACGTTTAGATTTTTCACAATTTACCTTCAAAATTTTGTTCTGTTTCTGCAGCGTGAAATATTGACTTCCGACAAAAGTGAAAACCTCCTTTTTGAAGATTCAAAATTTCCTTGCTAGGGAGCTGTGGCTAGTTGTAATTTTTTTATCCAAAATTTTGAGACATTCTTTCTACAACCTAACACAAGAAATACATCTTATAAATACCTAATTGATTTTTAAAGACCATAGGTAACACCTACCCTAAAGATATGTAATTTTCATGGACCCCCCTTTCACTGATATATCCCCTGCCACCTTAAGTTTTTTAATATATGCATAATAAAACAAAAAGCTTTTGTTATATTAAAATATAATGTTTAATGAATTAAATGCAACATTTCTGAACTGTATCCTGTGTTTTGTTTGTATTTCATAGTAATTCCAAAAATTCACACAATTCAAGGGAAACAACCAGAACAGAAATAATCAAAAAAATAGTGTTCCTATTCACAACATTTGACTCTATTTAGTAGAGAAGCACACAAGTTATATGTCAAATGTTTAAAATGATTATTGACACTATCAATCAGTCTTACAGATGTATATTCCCATATGATTACATAATACATGCACCAAATATTGATATTCATTCATTAAAATACCATTCAAAATTAGATCACTCCATAAGAAATCACAGCACAGTTATAAAAACAATCACGCTAGGAAAAACAAAGGTGTACTTTTCAAAAAAGGAGTATTTCCAAACTATAAAGTTTCTGCAGGCATGTGCCCTGTGTAGAGAAACAAGTTCAAGATTCTATTCCGTTGAATTCAGACCCTGACCTGGAAAGTGTCGTGCGATTGGGTGATTCTGTGGCTAACGATGTTTTGAATGCGTGTAATCGTTCTCGGGGTCCACTCGTTCTCCCTATTAAACTGCGACCACATCAAACAGTACCACAGTCTGAAAATCAAAGTGCTACAATTGGAAACAGTGGGCAAATATATCTGACTATGAGAACATCATTGTAAACAAGACACAGCTTGGAAACATTTTCAAGTGCATAAAAAACCTTCATGAGCTCATAGTTTCCTTTTGTTAATGCTTTGAGGCCCATAACTTAAGTGCTTGATGTTGACACAAAGTTTACTGTGGCATAAATGTGACACATGCATTTTTGATGACATGGCATGTTTATTTTCAAGATTATATAGTGCATGGTGAGCTTTAAGCCTTAGCCTTTTGCCGCGGAAACTACACCGCAGAACACCATAGACGCTTGGAGTGTACGCCCCCTTCCAGATGTGGCATTCACTTATTATTTCGTATTTATTATCAAATAAATGCTTCAATCTTAGTCTTTCTTCATCGGTTAGCTGTCACATGAAGAAATATGTTGCCATAATGACTTCAAATAAGAAGAAAAAAAGAATTTATGTTTGTGGCATGTTACAAACCACTATTTTGCATAATTTTCCTATTTTTACCAACTTTTTCTACAAAACTGCAGACTTATCTTGCTTATTTAAGTATTCAAGCTCAGAAAATGTGCAAATGTAGATGCTTTTACACAAATATGAGTTTAAACATTGTTTTCCAGTGCGAAACCAGCACACGTGAAATTTTCCTAAAATTAGCAATGGTTTTAACATTATTACCTCCCTTTGTTTTCCATAATCTCAACCATAGCGGTTAAAAGATATATGCAAAATTATGTTCGATTTGTTACCGCAACACATTTGTGGAATACATGTATCAATTTTCGTATGATATACACAATTTTAAAATTTTGCGTTTTGCTATTAAGGGGGCAGGGGATATATTTTTGACCAAATTTCGAGTTCCGAAAGGCCGCAAACAGTCAAATCCATTGCATCAAAACAGAAAGTGACACAAGAAAGCCTTTTTGTGTCAGTGTCAAAGCATAGGCAATATACATTGAAAATACAACCAAAGACAAGGCTGGCTTCTTCACTTGTGAAACTATGGCCCTTGATCTTTCCCCCCACCCACCTCATTTTTAATGAAAAATTGAGAAATTTGACCCATTTCATGGCATGCACAGAACATTCAAACAGAATGCAATCCTAGTTTTGGCTACATTACTCACTAATTTCATCCCTGTGCTTTGTTTATTTGCCTAGAAAAGTGTCTCCCATACGTTTAGATTTTTCACAATTTACCTTCAAAATTTTGTTCTGTTTCTGCAGCGTGAAATATTGACTTCCGACAAAAGTGAAAACCTCCTTTTTGAAGATTCAAAATTTCCTTGCTAGGGAGCTGTGGCTAGTTGTAATGTTTTTTTCCAAAATTTTGAGACATTCTTTCTACAACCTAACACAAGAAATACATCTTATAAATACCTAATTGATTTTTAAAGACCATAGGTAACACCTACCCTAAAGATATGTAATTTTCATGGACCCCCCTTTCGCTGATATATCCCCTGCCACCTTAGCATTGATAACATTCTCCAGCAGAGTTGTCGTTCATGCCTCAGCATAGGGTACGACTGAAGTGCGTATATGACTCATATAGGCGGATATGACTGAAAAGTGCGGATATGAACAGATAATGGCTTTTTTTAATGTATTTTCCTTAATTTTTGTTATATGAAAATCGTTCTGTGACAAAAATACACGTCGCTAATGTTACGATCGAATGAATTTAAAAGCGTTTTTCATTGGCATTTTAATTTCAGTAGCTCCAAATTAATATCCGCGAATATGAACGACCAGTCGGACCACCGCTTTTATTAAATTGCTCTATTTTGAGGAAGTCTTAACATATTTATCATATATTGTGAATTTTTAATTCTACAGTGATTTGTTCATAACAAAACTGCAAAGAAAACGCATAAATATTGCCTATATTCGTTCATATTCGCAATTTTCGTTCATATCCGCGGATATGAGTCATATACGCATTTAAGATGGACCGTTCAAGGTCATACAACAATGGCCGCGCCCATGAGAGAATCTTCACACTTGTGTCAAAACTTTCTTACATCATACATCGGCTTGTTTGGCTATTTAGAAACTGTTATTTAGGATATATTAGTTATTTATTAACTAAATCCCCGCTAATGTCAACAATGGATTGAATTCGAAGGGTACATTCGATGTGAATGCAGGACTTTCTGGATCTTGACAGCTTGACACGGCAAAACTGGTATTTTTAGTTATCAATTTAAGTCACATTTTGCTTTGTAAATTGTAGTTTAGCATTTTGCGACTTATTGAATGACTATGATACCCGATATCAACATATCACATGGCATTTGCAGATCACCAAGCTGTCCTGAAAACATTGATTACAAAGTCTTTACTCATATTACGGGTTTGTATTATTTCTTCTTTCTATTATAGTACAGTCGATAGGTGTTTAGCGGATTTTAGTGAGTTACGGATAGGTTAAAAGTTTTTTGCAAAATACTTTTATTTATGTAAAGATTTATAGTGTTCTATGAATTGAATACAAAATGCCTATCACTGTTCAGTCGATTCGTGTTTTAGTTGACGTGTGTCAATGTTTAACTTACAATTGTTTCTTTTTTCGAATGCAAAACAAGGTCACGTTAAGTACGCACCGTTTTTGTGACGGCAGGAAAAGTGAAAACGTATGGCTTCCTTAATTTTGCAGATTTTGTTTGGTAAACATTATGTTCATTGATGTAATATTGTAGTATAATGTGTCCTTTCTAAAAGCAAGAATGCTCAGAAACCAAATTGATGCGTACCACATAAAATAAGCATGAGAGCTGCAACTCGTGATTTAGTGAATTACGGACATGTTGCGACACATATTCGGGAATGTCGGGATTGTCTCAAACTAAATGAAAACTCAATTGAAGTTGTCCAATACACATGAGGTAGCGCGTGGCTATGATATTTATTAGTAAAAAAATCATTTTGAATGAAAAATAAGAACACTATAACGATAAATCGATTTCTCTGAAAACATTGTTTTCACTATCAAATATATATAACAAGGTATTCAACTCAAAACGACCCGAATATAGGGTTCATCGCTTTGAACAGCCATTACTTCATCAATTGTGCAGCGATTTCCATGAACTTGGTCTTATTAAACGCAGACATGAAGTTCCTTATCTGGAAATGTACATATCTTGCAATATGTTTTACAAATGATGGGTAAATTTTCAAGGAATAACACGATACACATGTAATCCGATAAAGACCTAAGCGATCCGATAATTGCTGAATCAGTTTACCCTGAAATTTGCGCTGTAAACAAAAAGTATTTGTCGGAATTTTAAAACCGCTGGCATGTTTCAATAGGAAAAACATTTGTCTTTCGAGGTTTAAAGGTTTAATTACTGAATGCATGGTGTTTACGTTGAAATGAGACTCGAAGTCCTTAGCTATCCGTTATACACCAATCGACTGTATTAAATATCATTTTTAAGTCAAATGAACTGTGTCACAGTAAAAGAGACATTCAGGCGATTGTGGCCAGATTGGATCCAGAACAGCCAGCAGTCGCTTGAAAGCTGTTTGCTTAAAAGCGGTTTACCATTATTTGCATAAGTCAGAGGTTAATTCCGCCACGCCAGGTCAATAAATACGCATAATATCTATGAGTTAGCGGTCGATAGTCGCATAATTTGGTATAAATAATAATAATAATAATGTTCAATAAATACGCTCAATATCTATAAGTTAGCGGTCGATAGTCGGATAATTTGGTGTAAATAATAATAGTACTGTTCAATGTCAAATATCTCTATAAGCAACAGATGTAAGGCGTCTTCTGATTGGCTAACACTCAAGGGTCAGTAAAGACTGAACGTCGAATTACAATTTTGTGCTTCGACGTTCATAGTGTACGTCAAAGTACATTTTTCTTTTCACCTAATAGGTCTTGTTGACTTTCGACCCTAATGGTACGCCATAAATGTGTATTCATACTATTGCCTTCGAGGTACTTATCCGATGTTTGAAGGAAAGGGCCAAGAATGTGCGATTGTGGGTCAAGTTCCCCAGGGGTACTACGTCCCCGTACCCCCAATTTTTTTCCGTACCAAAAATGTTTCGTACCTAATTTTTTTTCGTACCCAATTTTTGTTTCGTTAAAAAAAATTCGTACCCAATTTGTTTTCGTTCCCAATTTTTTTTTTCGTACCCAATTTTTGTTTTGTTAAAAAAAAATTCGTACCCAATTATGGTAGCTGACTTTTTAACGTTACGGAAATATGTTGAATATGGTATTTAGTCACTTAAATAAGGTCCTATGCGAATAAAAAGATATCTGATAAGTTAAAGCATGTTTGTATACAGGTTATCGTATTACATGTATGTATTGAAAGAGTATTACCTTACACGTGAAATAGTTCAAGTTAGAAATTTCACTTTAACAAAAACGATTAAAACGGATAATAGCATTAAACAAAAAAGGTTGTTTTTTGTTCATAGCGTTAATGATGCTTTAACGAATGTAATGTATATAGGTATTGATTCCGCGAGCGACATTTGGCAACAGCTGATACCGATCGTGCGTATTATTCACGTTGCCATGGCTTTTGGGCATTATTTCTGTTGTACATAGACAATACAACTTTTTTTACGTAGAATGTTAACCAGTCATATAATGCGTGCCTGATAGTGTATGTCATCCAACCCAATAATACAATGTGACAAGAATGTACGATAAAAGTAAATAATCAAATGTGTCTTGTTCTGAGAAAACTGGGCATAATGCATGTGCGTAAAGTGTCGTCCCAGATTATCTTGTGCAGTCCGCACAGGCTTATCAGGGACGACACTTTCCGCTTTTATGGTATTTTTAGTTTCAAGGAAGTCCCTTTTACAGAAAATCAAGTTTAGGCGGAAAGTGTCGTCCCTGATTAGCTTGTGCGTAGTGCACAGGCTAATCTGAGATGACACTTTACGCACATTTATTACGCCCAGTTTTCTCAGAATACAACTCAAATGTATAACAATGCAGCAGAAATGACAAGGACGCATACACGTTAAAATACAAAAAAGTATAGTAAAGTTTATGTATATATGTATGGTTTATTTGCTTATATATTTGTTTTAAAGTGTGACCATTTATTTTAATTGAAGGTAAATTTCAATCCAGCAGAAATTACAAGAACACGTTATGATACAATAATATATACCGGTAATAAAGTGAATGTATGCATCTGGTTATTTATTTGTTTTAACTTGGACCATGTATTTTAATTAAAGTTAAATTAATGCAATTAATGATTCTGTTTCCATTAATGCGACTGAAACCAAACGGTAAATGATATGTTGTAAAAAAATCTGTCATTAGGTGGTAGATAAAAAATGTCTAAAGAAACATTAACTGCATAGTCTCATTACCGAAATGAAAAAAAAAGAATAACATTGATTTTTTAGTTTAAAAGAACCTCTTCTAAACGAAAATCCAGTTTATTTTAAAAGTCTCGTGCTCGATTAGAATGTGCGGACTGCGCAGGCTATTCTAAGCCCATGCATTAGGCCCGCATTTTTCAGAGCGCGGCTAAAACAGATCTGTAAATCAATTTGGCCATTCAATGAAAATGTACGTGCCACGTGACTAGCTGAAATATCAAGTTATTAATAAATTGCCTGATTGTGCACACGGCTCTTGGAAAACGCGATTAACACTTAACTCGTGTTTCATAAATCTTTGCCCAGAATATTATATCCGACCGACGGCCCAGAGAAAGTTCCTTTCAGATATTGAAGGGTGTCTTATTATAAAACCAAAAACGTGCCAAGTAGTTTGTTTTGTCGTAGGACAATATTTTGATTGTATTGAAACTATTAATATTTTATAAAGCCCGCAAATATGTATCCTTATTATGTTCGTCATAAAAAATATTTTTAAACGAAGATTAATACTATTTAACACAAACCCGTGTGCACCATATTGTAAACAACAAGGTCATGTAGAAGGTAATTAATGACAGACATATTTTTTTTTCAAGACTTATACAAAGTACATCGTCTATATATATACAATCGCACATATATATATTGTCACGTGATTTTATACAAAAAAATAAATAAGCAGAAAAAATATGTAAGTTACACACAAAAACCACAGAAAGCGAAACTCGTGGTTTTTAAAATAAGATTGTTACAAATGCAGTTGGTAGTATATTACATACATTATAAGTATACAGGAGATGAATATATTATGCCATATCATTTATCAGTCTTGATCGTATAGATAGCGCGTTTTTGACAAACAGTGACAGATTAATAAGTTCCATTTTATCCTCCGTTTTTAACAAATTCAAATATTTATAAACAGATGGTTTGATATAATAGTTGTGTTTTATGTATTTGTTTCTAAAATCATTATACATAGGGCATACACAAACAAAATGATATTCATCTTCAATGTCATTTAAAACACAGAACATGCAGTGTCTTACAGATCTTTCCCTTATATTTCTAGCGTATCTACCCGTTTGAATTCTCAAAGGGTGTACAGATAAACGTAATCTACTAACATATGCTCTTAATGATTTAGGTAAAATATTTAGACATGGTTCATATACTAGAGATTTTTTAAACTGCCTATACATATCCATCATAGAGCGTTCGTTCACATCATTGTACCATTTAAGTTTAAAAGCGTCAACAATTCTACATTTAAATACAAACAAAAATGATTTCATATCAAAAGCATGCATATTTTCGAATACATCTGAGAAACCATTATCATTTAACATCTTTTTAACATTAAATACCCAATTTGTGCAACCCTTTTCACAATATCTAACGGCTTCGTTGTATACATATTTTAAAATGATGTCGTCGCTTGACTGCAGCTTAAACCAATATTTCAGTATACGTATATATCTATGTATATAAATCTCCCAAGTTCGCCATACACCATATTATTACATGTATTAAGTCTAACTTTTAATAGACGTTTTAAGAATTTTAGATGAAGCCTTTCTAATTCTTTTGACTTAGTATATCCCCAAACTTCTGCTCCATAATTGATAATAGAGCCAACAACGGCATCAAACAATTGACAAAGAGTACTAGGCTTCAAATCATAGTCCTGACATTTACAAAGTAAAACATTCATGGCCTTAAGCCCTTTACCAACTAAATATTCTTGATTAAGATTAAAACTACCAGTATAATTTAGAATAACTCCTAAATAGTTAAAATCACTAACAACTTCTATTGGCTGACTATTGTAGGTCCACTTCTCCGAGGTCAGTAATCCACCTCGCTTACGAAAAACCATAATTTTGGTCTTATTTATGTTAACCTGCAATCCCCAATTATTGCAGTAAGTGTACAAATGGTCTAAATGGTTTTGAATTTCTGTTGGATTTTTACCTATAATAGCCATGTCGTCAGCAAACAAAAGTAATAAAATCATAACATCGTCTAAATTTATGCCTGCATTAATATCATCTTGGAGATAAAGTTATAAGTCTTCAACAAAGAGAGAAAATAGCAAATGGGACATAACCTCCCCTTGATGCAAGCCTACTGAGTATGAGAAATAATCAGAAAATGAAGAAAATGACTTAACACATGATTTAACATTGTTATACATATCTCTAACAACTCATAAAACTTTACCCTGAATTCCCGATTTATATATTTTCAACCAAAGACCGTTTCTATAAATAGAATCAAAACATTTTAACATATCGACAAAAATAACATACAGACGTTTATTTTCAAACATATAGTTCTGAACTAATGACTGAAGTATAACTATTGCATCTACAGTAGAACGTCCTTTTCGAAATCCGAATTTGGCGTCCGAAATAATGTTATATTCATTGCAGACATTTTCAACTCTCTTATTAATAACTGAGGTAAACAGTTTAGAAAGACAGCTTACAAGTGTAATACCTCTGTAGTTGTTTACATCTGACTCGGAGCCCTTTTTGTGTAATGGAACAATAATACCGACTTCCCACGCATCGGGGAAAACTCCAGAGACTATTATCTTATTGAACATATCACTCAAAGGCAAAGCTAATATGTCGATAGATTCTATAAAGTATTCATTCAACAAATTATCAAGTCCATGGGCTTTGTTCCGCTTGAGTAGTTTAACGGCTTTAACAATTTCTTCGACAGAGATAGCTCTATCTAGCTCCGGATAAACGTTATTCGGCAAATCAAAATTAATATGTTCATTAAAAAACTCAGATTCGTCATTTTCACAATTAAAAGCAGTTCCTCCTAAGGTCTTAAAAAAGTCGCGAAAAGCATCTAAAGGTATATTTCCAGATTTATTTTTCGTTTTTGTTCTAAAGTGTTTCCAAAAATCTCTCGGTTTTTTTCTTCTAAGATCCTCAATCTAATTCATTTTCCTTTTGTAACTCGCGTTTTTCTTTTTCCGAATAATACCTTTATAATGCTTTTTACGTTCACATAAAAATATACGACTTTCTTGCGACTTATCTAAATTGAACTGTCTAAGGGCATGCACATAACTATTGCGAGCTGTTTTACAAACTGGATCAAACCAATTATTTTCATGTACAGGTGACGTAGAACAGAACAGAACAGACAGTTTATTAAGACTTATACAAATGTACATTTTAACTTACATAAAAACGACTTTGCATTAATCATATTTGCATTTTCGAATATATATGAAAATCCATAATCATTTAATAACTTGTTCACATTCGAAACCAAATTTTTATACCCTTTATCACAATCATTTATCTCCTGGTTATACACAGTTTCTATGATAATATTTTCACTATTAACAACTTTAAGCCAATATTTTACAATACGAACATATCTATTTACATACTGTGGGTTTCACCTAATTCACCATATACCGTTGCATTACATGTATTGCTTTTAACATTTAACAACCTTTTACAAAATTTTAAATTGATGCGTTCAATATCTTTGAATTTATAAAAAACCCATATCTCTGATGCATAATTTAAAATAGAGCCAACAAAGGCATCAAACAATTGACACAATATTCTAGGTTTTAGATCATACTGTTTGCATTTATAAAGCAAAGTATTCATAGCCTTAAGGGCTTTACCTACTAACTGCTCCTGGTTTAATATAAAACTACCAGTATAATTAATAACAGTACCCAAATAGTTAAAATTATCAACGACTTCTATAGTTTCCCCATCATATGTCCAAGTCTCATCTCGGCGAATTCTACCCCTTTTCCGAAAAACCATTATTTTTGGTTTGCTAGTATTAACATTAAGTCCCCATGAGTTACAATAAAGGTAAAGGTTGTCTAAATGAGATTGTATTTCTTCGGGTGATTTACCCAAAATCGCCATATCGTCTGCAAACAACAGTAGAATTAAAATTATATCTACTATATTTAAACCAGAATGGACACTATCTTGTAAAAAAAGTTCTAAGTCCTCTACAAACAATGAAAATAGAATAGGAGACATTACCTCCCGTTGCCGTAGACCAACGGCGTAGCTAAAGTATTTAGAGTATGTCGAGCATGCTTTTACACATGATTTGACATGTTCATACATTTTTTTAATTATTCGTAATATTTTCCTTGTATACCGGATTTGTACATGTTTAGCCATAATGCATTGCGATATATGCTATCAAAACATTTAAGCATATCAACGTAAACAACATACAGACGCTTATTTTCATTTAAATTTTTTTGTACAACTGACTTAAGAATATATATGGCATCAACGGTTGAACAACCTTTTCTAAATCCGAATTGTGCATCCGAAATTTTAGCATTATTTTCGCAAATAATTCAATGCGTTTGTTTAAAATAGTTGTCAATAGCTTAGAAAAACAGCTATCAAGAGTTATTCCTCTATAATTATTCACATCGTCCTCGGGGCCTTTTTTATGCAAAGGTATAATTATACCCTCTGTCCACTTTTCAGGAAAATAGCCCGAGGTTGAAATACTATTAAAAACATCACACAAATGACTGGATAAGATATCAATGCACTCAATAAAGTATTCGTTTAAAATACAGTCACCACCAGACGCTTTATTACGCTTCAAGTGTTAACATGCATTTAATACCTCATTTACCGTTATTGGTTGGTCTAATTCTGGAAAAGTACAATTTTCAATGTCAAAGTCATTGTTCGAACAAAAAAATTCTGCCTGTGCATTATGATTGTCCGAATTCGTATTACTTAAATTTTCAAAAAACTCTTTAAATACATCTAATGGAATTTATTGCAATTACTTTTATTTTTTGATTTGAAAATTTTCCAAAAATCTTTCGGCTTTTTACTTTTCAAACTTTCAATTTCTGCCATTTTACGCTGGTATACAATATTTTTCTTTTTCATAATTAATTTCTTATAAATACTTTTTTTTCGCACAACACTTTTCTATTTAAATCGGTCATGTTAAGGTTAAAATATTTTAAAGCGTCATGGTAGTGATTTTGTGCAGTAATACATTCGTTGTCAAACCAATCTGCATGCTTTAAACTACTGTCAGTATTGAATGAAGGTTTATCACTGTACTTGTACGATTTTGAGAATAACTCATCCGCTTCACTGCGAATTGTGGCTGTGAATTTATCTATAATGGAGTTAATTGACAATTGGCTCGAATTATCAATACTTATAACAATATCATTAAAAATAGGAAGTTTCGAAATAATTCTTGAGCGAAATTCATCTCTACGCGAACTGTCCCATTTATATTTGACATCGGTGAATGTCTCGTAACTAGGTAGACAATTATTACCAAACAATGAAAAGTGCAACGGAGCATGATCACTCCACTCGTTAAATTCGCCAACAGTAAATTGTGATATCAATGGAAAGTTGCATTCATTGGTCAATAAGTAGTCAATGACAGATAAACCGTTACCTGAAAAGAATGTTTGTTTACAACTATCACCTATTCTTCCATTGACAATATACGTAGAGTGGTTGATTTACATAAATCGAGCAATTTAATCCCATGATTATTGTGTATTGTATCAATAGAGGCCCTAACTGAGGAGTGGTCTGGTATATAGTCAAAATCGTCAAGTACAGTATTAATTGAGTCATATACAATAAAATCACATTTATTACTGGTTCTACTATTCAGATCTCCTGTAACAAAGACACTACCAAGTTCAGAATAATATGAAACATCATTTTCTAAAATATCAAAAAGATCCACGTTAATGGTATTATAAACTGGAGAATCTTCTCCCCATACATAGCTTCCACATATATACATATCATTTGCAGTATTAAAAAATCATGTTTAAGTTTTAACCAAATAATAGTGTCGTGATGGTTACGAACAATTTCGATGCTATCTTTCAGATGGTCTTTAAAATAAATAACAATTCCACCGCTGCATCGCCGTGCATTCCAGTGTTGAAATTTTCTAAAAAAGTTAAAGGATTGATAGCCATTGATTGTAATGTTATTAGAAGCTTTGGTCCATGATTCAAATAAGAAACATATATCAGAAGAACATAAAATATTTAAAAACTCAGTACTAGATTTTTTACATTCGCTCAGTCCATGTACATTCCATGATAGTATGGATATCTCACTGCCTTCGTGCCCCTACGCTCGCAACGCGTTTCCGTCGATGTAAAGCGTATCGAATACCATCGAATATGGCTGGAAAGTGAGCGGCCTTTAAACAATTAATACAAGTAATAAAGGGTATAACACGGCGAAAAATATCTGCCTCGGCATGGACGTCGCCATCTTGTTTGTCAAGTGATTACCGACTCTGAAAATTTGTGCCAAACAAAGTTTATTCCTGGTAGGTTTATTTCGCAGATGATGGAATAAATATATATACCGATATAACTGCAGCCCATACTCACTTTGCACACGTACCGTTATGAATCACATATAAAGCCCCTTCTATACGATCTTATTACTTTAATAAGAATTCAACAGATAATACGCCTAGGAATAAAACCTAGAACATAATTTCAAGAAAAGTAGTTCCACCCAATAAACGGGAGTACATTTTATCCAATACCTTACAATTTTCTGCTGTCAAGCAAAAACTATTTCGGGGGATTTCGGTAATTATGGGGATATCGGTATTTCTACACACCCGGAATTAATTGTGGCCACAAATAAATAAAAACGAGCATTTTGTATCTACAAAAATCTAAGTAATCATACCACAGCTAGCGTTGAAATCTTGGCTATTGCTATAAGGAACACTGATTGTTAAGGTGTTAACTTTATTTTACGAAATACTTAACGAAATTTTCGTTGATTTTGAGCGTTAAAGTTACTATAAAATAAAATTTGGTGTATACTACCAGTGACTCTTTCGAGACATTCCAGGACAATCATAGTTTACACAACTGATGATCAAATAAGGATAGCACCCACATGAATCATTACAACTCAGAATACATCTGCTATAGAATGCACTTTACAAAGATATGTGTGTTTCTAAGTGTAAAATATAAACCCAAAATGTTACTGTTTCTAAAGTTACCAATGTAAATAACATAAATCTTTGACATTTTAAATCGATTTAATAGGTCATTACTGAGAGACAATATTAACCCATTTATGCCTAGTGGACTCTCTCATCTTTCTAAATTGGATCAATCTATTTCCAAAATGAGGGATGCCTAGTATATTAATTTCTATATTTAGAATATTTCTTACAGATATTCCTTAAAGCAAACAGCGGATATATCTGATGAGACGTCGCATCATGCGGCGTCTCATCTGGGTCTACGCTATTTGCCAAGGCATTTTTTCTAGACGCTAGGCATAAATGGGTTAAGTTTATAACCCTAAGCATCCTTTTGGCAATTGTATTATTGTACCCGTTTAATACTGATGCACCGTTTGCATGTCAAATAAACATCTTTTACACATTATATCAATTTTAGCTGACTCCATATTTACCGACGTTCAACGAACACCATAAAACTCTGCAAAATCTGGCACGTGGTGATAACCAAGGATCATACAACACCAGTTGCTGACAAAAAGCAACACAACGTGGAATACGCAGAAATTCCCATTCATCATCGCATTGAATGAAACTTGTACAAAAATCGCTAATGAATTCAGTGTTACCATTGTTGAGCTTTTAACTTTAATGCGCGCTTTGATTACACATGCAAACATGCGTGCACTGAAAGTGGCAGAAATGACAAATACCCGAGGTTGGGATCCGGAGGAGGTTCTGTTTGCCTCATTACGAGCCTTCAGGAAGCACGTGACCGATGGTAAATAAAAACGAGCCCACATATTACGGCACGTGGATACGAGAAAAAAGACGAGACAGCAAAAAACTAGTTCTGGTCTGGGTCTTTCCCAGACTCGCGGCGGAATTGTTTATATTGAAGAATTAGTGTAATGAAGCGGACTGTTTACCGCAGCGGACGAGGGTGATGCGGCAGGTGACTGGGACAGTAGATGTAAAAACTCCGTGGTAACGTTGATGCAAATGGTATAGGAGTCTTAATATCAAACACGCCATTCAACTCATGAACGAGATTTATTGAAGTTCTTTTAACACCACAATATAGTTCAATTTTTAAATGTTCATTATCATTATTATGACTTTTAAATGCCGCTAAAGATGATGATGTTGTTTAGTTAGTGTTTATTGTTACCTGGTTGAACCACCACTGATACACGACATGCAATAGACCAGTTCACGCGTGACGTCGCGCGCACCTGCGTCTTTACATCCGGACTACATTGGTGGGCAAAAGAAAGACACAATCATTGGGGAGAAATAGAGCGTGATCGTTTAAATTTATACGATTATATTTAGATTTTATTTTTCAAATTGCCAACAAGTTGTTCTAATTTACTGAAACAAATAAGATTAAAAACAAACAATAGAAAGATTAATTTCAAGTATACAATATATAAAAAATAACCATAATGGTATTTTTCTAAGAAAACTTACATGTTGACACATTAAAAAAGAACATTTAATTAAATTTAATGCAATACTTTCATTTGATTGTTAGAATCAATCTTAAAATTGTGTAAGCCTTTGCATTCCGGTGTTAATTGCCCATTTGTACTGCATAAACCGATTATCTCGTTTTGATCAGATATTGTCCTGACTTAACTAACAACATGGTGTCATAAACCACACTGTATGGCAGAATACAGTCTAGTAATTTAACACAATTGATGATGCCACGATGTCTTCTCTGTCTGGTAGTATTGAGCAGTCATTTGGTTGAATAATTTACCACCGACATACTAAACAGATGCGGACATTAGATCTGTTACATATTGTACAAATTAAAAGTCATGCCCAATATAGGTTATCAGAAATTCTACAACGTTAAGATACTAGCCCGTTTATTTATAAAATCAAAGTATTGACAGTACTCGTGTGACGATGTTTTTGAAGAGGATGGATATAAAAGCATCAATTTAAGTTTATCTACATCCCCAAACTTATGTTTGTGGGTATGAAATTTATGGGTACGAAAAAAATTGGGTACGAAAATTTTGGGTACGAAAAAATTGTGCCAACAAAATTGGGGAACAAAAAATATTTGGATACGAAAAAACATTTGGTTACGAAAAAAAATGTGGGTACGAAAAAAATTGGTACGAACAAAATTTGGGTACACACAAAATTGGTTACGAAAAAAAATTAGGGTATGAAAAAATTGGGTACGAACATTTTGGGTACGAAACAAACATTGGAGGTACGGGGTTGAAGTATCCGTAGGGAACTGACCTATTCAGCGAAACTGGGAGGCGGGTTACATTCTGGACCAAGTCTAAAAATAGGTACATTGATAATAATAATTTTATAATTAGATGTATTATCATTGAAATTTATTGAAGCTTTTCTGCAAAAATTAATACGGCTGATGCGTAGAGCTCTTTGTTGTGTCAAATTGTCGGGCTTTCAGTCTTAAGATAATGTTTACTTTAAAGCTTATGCCGCTTTTTTTTAACGATGCAAGTACATGTATTAATACATTCGTTTGGCACTAAATAATATAATTTTAAATATTATTTAGGTGTTGTTCTTACGGAGTTTCTTTTCGATTTATTGACTAAACAAGTGTCGTTATCCATATGTTTTGCGTTACTGTAACATGCTTTTGCATACCACTGCATTGCGCATGCGCGAAAATCCGGAATCAAAACAATTACAATGAACTGGGTTATATCATAAGCACTGACAAATATCATATTAATTTGAAAGTCCTATGTTTTATCTTGTTATCTTATGCATCTACAAATGCAAAAATTTGTGTTTTATGTATGTTTAATATTCTTCAAAACGTACGAGACGTGGCTACGTAGTTATTAAAAAATCATCGACTCAACTCGGGCTCAGCTGTTGCTGAAACGTGTTGCAGTTTACAGTTATTAAAACAAATTCTTTCATTAATCGCTTTTGATCTTGTTGAACATATTTTATGGATTTTTCCTCTGCATAATTACGTCGACGAAATCAATTGGAAAGGTTTAAAATACCGTTATCAATGCACGATTAATTACCCCATCACCGCGAGAGTAGCGTCGATTTCGGGCACTCTGCCTAACATAGGGGCTAACTCTGATCCATAAAGGGATGTACCGTGTCCCCTTTTCATCCGCTGTGTGGCTTAAAAAGTACAGCTAATTACGAGCTATATGTTAGAATGCCAGGTTAAAGTGACGAAAGATCAGTCGCACACAGTTCCCCAAGATGTTTTCCGCCAAACTTCAATTTAATCGTGGCAAAACCATTTTGGTATGATACAGCTGACAGTGTTTTTCTGCTAAATCCGAATGGAATATGACACAGGTTCTTGAAAGATAATGGGAAGCCATTGTATTTGTCGATCGGTGGTTTAGGTTGATTTATGAAATAGTCGATTACGGTTTGCTATTTATTATCTTGCCTACACGCGAAACCCATAAATCGTCGTGACAAGACGGTTGGTTGCAACAGCAAGAGTCAAGTTACTAAAGAAGGGCTTCCTGCATCGATTTCCCCTTTTATTGTAGCTATTGGGCTATTTTAAACGATGTGGGTGTTTTCGTGTATTTAATCTAAGCGATGTGGCCTTTAAAAGATGTTTAGCTGATATTGAAATATGCATAATGTAACCATTTGAATTACAATTATAACGTTATTAACACATCCAGGCCAATTTATCGTATAAGGTGGGAGTGTTTGGAAACACGTCGGGTCCACACATCTTTAAGACAATTGCAGCTTTTTAAGACATTCACTCCAACTTTCCCGAGCTGAGTAATTTAATCAGGTGGTCTCTGGCGTGAAAGGACCTCATAAGGTTCGTTTAATGAGAGTTTCAATAATAAATTGGCTGAGTAAATGGTAACTCGCTACGATAACTTGTTTAACGTTAAACACAATATATATCAAGATATACAATTAATAAAAAGGATATCGTTCTTGCAACGTTATATACATACACTGTGTATTCTTTCACATGTTATCTATGTGTACCTGTAATTGAAATATGTATGCGTTCGAGAATGTTGTCAATGTATTCGTCTTGTATATATATTCAAGCTCAACCAAGCGAGGAAAGCATTTAATTTTATGAAAATATATGTATGATTTGTATTTCACTGAACAAATAGTAAATGCTAAGGCCCCTGCAATTTGTATTTGTTTTTTATCCGCCTATCCGAATCACTCATGGAACATTGTCCATGTATTTCTGGTAAATGTACACTGAACAAAAATCACTACACGTACATGTTATACTGCTTAAGCGATTACATTTCTATCCATTGGGATTCCCGAAATCTTTCAATACAATGTTCTAGCTGATCGTATTTTAGAAATACTGCTTGTAGCAATAATCTTGGATTGTTCTATGTTGATAACACCTGCAAGTATTTGATGCATTTTCTAGAGGATTACGTTAACTATTTTAATTAAATGCTAAAATTACTAGATTCAAAATTCATTAGCATAAGAAACCAACAGTTTATTGAAGTTAACATCTACACAATTCTTTGCCAACAAAATCATGACACAAGCGCCAAAATGATTTGAATTTAGACATTTATATATGATCTTTTTATTCATAAGCGTCGGACTTTTCTCGCAAATAACAATAATTTAGATTTCGCCGATTCAGAAACACCATAAAATATTGTCATTTACAGTGATGCCCACAATATATGCATTATTTAAGGCATGCGCGCTTTCCCTAGCAACACAATAAAACATATTGAAACGCGGATTAAATATTTTCAAAACCCATCTTTTCTTTATTCGTCAAGTACACTTAAACCTACGGGCATGTAATCTTTGTAATTAAAAGAAGACAGTATTCTCGCCTCGCTAAATACTGATTAATAGCATTAGAACTTTTTGAAAAGTTTATGTGCTTGACTTTTGACGCTGCCTTTTGTGAAAGCGGCTTTAAGGGTGTTGTACTTTCTTTGGACCTATTGAATGAATTAGGCGACTCATGCATGTTTGACAAACTGATATTATAGCTTTGATATTGCCTTAGCCAAAGATGTTTGTGAATAATACGTGTGGTTGTTTTTTGAATAGGAGACCTAGTCGAAGGCTAGGTTCTTATTTCAGGTTTTAATTATTAAATTAGCGAATAGTGAATGGCTCATTTAGGTTATGTGTGATAAAAAATCATTTGATAAAGCGCTCTGCGGCGTGATTACAGTGTAAGATGATGAATTGAATTTAATTGGTCTAAGGTGAAAAAAGTGATACTGCTTTTTCTAAGAAAAAAATCGTTGTACTGCTCCTAAATAACGACAGGCCAATGCCCTTAATTCAATAATTAGCCGCGGTTTGAGAAAAATGGCGCTTAATGTCTGTGCGTAAAGTGTCTTCCAATATTAAACTGTGCAGGCCGCACATCCTTGTTAGGAACGGCATTTTTAACCTGAACTGGATTTTCGCGTAGAAGAGACTTCATTTAAAATAAAACATGAAAGCGGACACTGTACGCATAGCCCCGTTTTCATAGTTACATAAAGGCCACTCTCGGAGTGGATATACATGTACTTAAGAAATGGTGTGCACAAATCAAGCATGAGAGCAGAAAAACTTACAAGTGCGGGTAAAACAATAACTATATATTTTTTAAAGATAAAAGAGGTAAATATTTATATATATATATATATATATATATATATATATATATATATATATATATATATATATATATATATATATATACTTTATTTACCTTGCAAATGTTTGACAGTAGCTGTGAAGAAATTGAAAACATAAAAAAAAAACATGAAAGGACAACCGAGAAATTTTGTTTTCTATTCTTTATTTTCAGAATCTTCCTAATTTGGAAGACATCTTTCAGAGACATCAGAATTCGTTTAAGGAAGACTTTATGTACTAATACAATATTAGTTTATTTGCATAGCATTACTTCATATTTGCATATAAAACATTTAAATAACACCTACACGAAACCTTTAACGAACACTAGCAATCTCACATACATCTAATGATATCAGGGACAAACAAACACAATTTAAAACAAATCCGCTTCAATTATAAATGTTTCACAAAAACATTGTACATTTTGCACCAAATCATGACAATTAGTGTACAATTACAATAACTGTAGACAATTGATCATGCTTGTGCCTTCCTTAATTACAATGTTTCCGTATTGTGACACAATTTCCAACACATTCAAATATTGTTTAATGTTTTTAACCCATTTATATCTACCGTCTAGAAAAAAAGCATTGGCAAACAGCGTAGACCCAGATGAGACGCCGCATGATGCGGCGTCTCATCAGGGTCTGCGCTGTTTGCTTGGAGGAATTTCTGTAAGAAATATTCTAAATATAGAAATAAATATACAAGACATCCCTAATTTTGGAAATAAATTGATCCAATTTAGAAGGATGGGAGTGTCCACTAGGCATAAAATGGGTTAATTAACGAATAGTTTGTATCTATTGTAGCTGTTAAATAAATTCGCACATGTATATTTCCTTTCACCAATCATAGTTCCATACTTGGGCTTCTGCTTTGTTTTGATTATAGATGTGCATTAAATTAATATCCGTATAGTTTTTGCCTGCAATTTATACAGCATTACATATTTGTTTTTTGTGGTGTTATTAATTAAAGCGTTCGGTTATTGAAATGTGAAAAGCTACAAAAGTTTTTTTTTTAAACACGACGCTGCAAAAAATACAGGATATACATTGACGTACATAAGCCAAATGGGTGCTGGGGAGTGTTGAATTTAAACTTTAACGAGTTTTACAACTGATATTAAAATAACCCCTTTACGCGAACGTAAATTTTAAGCCTTTGCCATTGGAATGTTTGTATCTAATAATGTAACAAATATAATAAAAACAACATATCAGAACACAGTTTTTCATGGGTTAAAAATACAAAATAAAGATCTTTGTTCATATGGAATTCATTCATTTTAACTGCCATTTAAACAGAGATTTTAGTGGCTTAAAACATAAACACAAAAGAAAGATCATAATGCATATGAATACGTACATACAGTTTAACCGCTACCGGAACCTCCCAAATATACTATCAATTTTTAATATGGACTTAATCTTAGTTATTCTTCCTAGAATAAGCTAATGAGATCACACAACTCGGAAGACCATAATAAGAACAACTTGCAAATGAACAGTTCAGCATTAAAGTTAAATGCAATGCAGTATCAACCATACGCCTCATGGTGCATAGAGATTAAAGCAAGGTTTCCGCTGTAATCAAAATGAAAATTTAAATGGCAGTGTACATCCAATTGAAAAAAAAGGATAAATTAAATGCAAATGAGTAGATTGCGTATCGCAGCACACTCGTTTACAAATATATGCCCTAGCAAGTGCTACGCTTGAGAAAGGAAGATCTGCGTTTGAGATTCATTGAAACTTATACGGCAACAACAGAACATAATAAATAAAAATGATTACGGAGATAGAATTTAAAAACTAGCTACTTGAACACATATATCACATTGCACATAAGAGTCGGAACACTTTCGGATAAAAAGTATCATATATTAATACAAAACATTATACAATTTCCACCACGTCACAACGCAGTGTCTTGAGCACGAATTCACCTGAACACACGGTTCTGAACACACTGTTCTGAACGCACTTTAAATTGATAAGAATGACTGATAACATAACAAGTAAAATCTGCAGTAATATGAGAAAACTATACTACTATAAATGAACTTATAGTATAACGCTGCCCAGTCTCTTTCAATTACAAATACCGTTAAAAGTATATTTCTATATTAGAAAAATAGTACACGAGAAGCGTTCGTTGAAGTTACCGTAAACAAACCTACGCAAGGGTCGGAACATCGGGCTACACTTAACCCGTTAACTGTAAGTAACCACAATTTACCCGTGCGCACGAAGCATGCCGAAACACGAACACTTGAGCACATTTGAAAAGTCGAACACCTCGGGAGCTGTTCATTGCACATGGAAGTCCAATTAGTCGTAACGTAACGTGATTTCACTGAGATCCTTCCGTTTACGTCTCTACGTTCATTCGCTGTCCTCACTGTCATCTGGGTACTGCTGTTCTGACTTCCGTTGAATCTGTAACAGCTGTACGGCATCGGGTTCCTTTCCGTCTGATACGTCTTTCATAAACGCGATATACGTCATGGCTAGACGTAACGTTTCGATTCTAGATAGACGCTTCTCGTAGTTAAATGCCGGCAGACGTTTCCTTAGCTCGTCAAAGGCTTCGTTGAGATGAAACATCCGTCGACGCTCCCTGACGTTTGCGGCCTTACGCTGAATGACGTTTTGCACGCGCTTTCGTTTCGGTTTCTCGCCGTTTCTACCGACACCGGTTGAGTTCGAAGACGAGTGACTAGACGTTGAAGACGGCGATATGGTGTTATACGGCTGAGCATAGTACGTTTCTGGACCGCCGTATGGAATGTGCCCCATTGCAGTCGAAAACGGCATGTCCGCTGTCTGAATATATGGCGAAGACATAAATCCTATGTCATTATGCGGCACACTAGAATATCCAAGATAGTGACCCTGTTGGTCGACACTCTCGGGCACGGGATACATGGCACGTGCGTTGTACGCGGCAGTCGCGTCATGCCCATGATTCCAGTCGTTGTCGGAGTACCCGAGACCGCTTACCATGGCTTCCGACGCCGTGTAGCCGCTTCCTGTGAACCCCGTGTCGTACCGCAGTTCCGGGGCGCTACTGATCACTTCCGGCTCAAACGTTGTCATATTTGGTTTGCAAGAATTTCACGAAAATATCACCCGTAAGCGCTTTAAAGATGTAACACTTGATCGAGGAGTTAATAAATGTATTCAAATTTACCACGTTTTCTTAATAAATATATTGTGTTTTTTTGCTAAGTTGTTTTCAGTTCCTTTAATAAAGTGTATTGCATCCGTAATTAAAGGAAATAATAATCACTGTCTACCTCCCAAACGTGTCATTAAAATGTCGGACTGCTACCCACGGTTAACGCGTAATATTTATATACAACCTGGTGATACATTTTGTGAATAAATCATCACCAACCCGCTAAACAACATCATCCCGGGCTGCGGCGACAGGTAACTCATTTCTGATTGGTCCATTGAGTGTCAATAAAACGTTGCGCACACGCTGTGACTGTCACGGCGCGTGAATAGGCGGAGCATATGTAAACTACGGCACACGACTGTCTGAGGTAAGCAGGCGAATGAAAATTCGCGATTGAATAAAATGCGGTTGGAGTAAAACTGCGGTTAAGGATTAAAGAACACATAATTCAAAACGATCGTAGCTTTATACGGGGAAATATATATATTTTTGGTAAAGCTGAAAAAAAGCTTAGACATTGTATTGTAAGTGCCTACAACTTTGCATAATCCGTTCTATTGGCGTGCTTTGCGACCGCTTGTTAGTTTGGTTTTATTATTAAATAAATTTCTGAATTGCAAAAAGATGCCGTGATATTACTAAATTTCCATTTTAAGATGTCGCTTTCAAATATGTATTGGCGTTTAGATCATATATGTATTGCTTAAATGAAATATGTTTATAAAATTTTAAAAATTTCTTTGTTTAAAATATTAACATTTTTGTCCGAACGTAGCTGAAGTTATGACCATGCAATGCGAAAATGGCAACTACTCGAATAGTACATCTTTTACTTGTGTAATTCTATGCTGGACAATAATGGTATAGATTTTTTCAGGCATATTTGAACAATAATTAATCATCGTGTTATGTTTCATGATAAAGCAAACAAAATGCTGTTTGTACAATTAAACCTGTAGAATTGAGTAAGCATTAAGATGTTTATATGTTAATTCTCACAATATGTATTAATTGATAAAATTTATTTTAAATGTACTTTAAATCATAGAGTCGGGTCTTTAAACGAAAACGATAATATATCACAATTTTAAAATTAATAAGATATCCATATATTATTTAGTATTGTATATATGAGAATACAAACATACAAAGCTCATAAGGACTTTATCAATTCAAGTCAAGAATTGTACTCCTTGACGATTAATTCATTCGGAGACATTTTCCCTCTATCAACGGTTGATGATGGGTCAAATGGTCACGTGAAGGGATGACACTAATCTGATTTGCATATTCATGCACGAGAGTGTCACACCTGACTAGAATGGCGGACTGAAAAGTAAACAAACAAGTGTCATAGGTCGGCAGAATACTGCAATTAACATATTTAATTACCAACAGTTCAGTATCACAATTTTTGAGCTTTGTAATGTATGTATGATATCTTTATTTATTTATTTATAATAATAATAATAATAATAATAATAATAATAATAATAATAATAATAATAATTATTATTATTATTATTATTTATTTTTTTTTATTATTATTATTATTATTATTATTTTTATTTTTATTATTAATATTATTATTTGTAGTAGCAGCAGCGGCAGCAGCAGCAGCAGCAGCAGTGGTAGTAGTAGTAGTAGTAGTAGTAGTAGTAGTAGTAGTAGTAGTAGTAGTAGTAGTAGTAGGAGTAGGAGTAGGAGTAGTAGTAGTAGTAGTAGTAGGAGTAGTAGTAGTAGTAGTAGTAGTAGTAGTAGTAGTAGTAGTAGTCGTAGTAGTAGTAGTAGTAGCAGTAGCAGTAGCAATAGCAGTAGCAGTAGCAGTAGCAGTAGTAGTAGTAGTAGTAGCAGCAGTAGTATAACCACAATTGCACACTGATAAACTATTCGTTACGAATAATTAGACTGTGCACATGCTTTGCCACTGCTGTTGATGGTCTCGATGATTCTTAAAGTAATATTTAATTACCTCTTATTTTTCTGCAGCTGTTACTTGTACTGCTTACTACCAAAATACTTTTCAAAATTATAACAACATAAACACAATCTCAGTGGCATATTTCCGTGTTATTTAAAGCACGCGCCATCCCGGATGAATTGCGGGGACAATTACGAAATTAATCCGCTAAACTATACACTGTTAAGACCACTTTGAAGATTCCGCAACAATAAGAAGTCAAATACAAAAGGAGACAAAAACCGTCGGTGGTCACTGTTGAATCGACACGTAGAGTCAAAAGACATCGGTCAATTGAAACTAAACTACAAATATGATCTGTAAATAGTAAACATTTGTGTCTAGATATATGAATGAAAATCATGTTTCACTTTGCGAAAGGTACAACATTATGATGTTTACAGGGCAAACTACAAAGCCCTTAATCCGTTTTCGAAATTAATAATTTATTAAATTCGAACGTTGTTCCCTCAGTATTTGTGTAAATCTATCATCACTATTAAAGAGCGAATACGGAATACTTAAATTAAGCAAACAGTGTGGTTATTGATAAAGGTATCTGCAGAATTATTGGCTGTTTTTGCGCCCGCGATATCTTTCATTTTTTGCCCAAATGCACAGGTCTTTGTGGTCCAGTTTTCATAGATAATATTCTTGGTCGAACCGATTTTAAGGAAAATAAAATGAAATGCTCACGATAATTTTTGACACAATTATAGCATTGCATTCGTTCATACAATATTCGTAAATAATATATATCATTGATTACCACAGTACGTATTTAAGAAAATAACTGTTAGTCATAGAAAAGGAATTTCAAATGAAAACTTTCGGAGGCAAACGAGCTGCGTTGTATGTATTAGTCAAAGGATCTTGAACTTTGAACACAACAGTCTGCGCTTTCGCCACACCATTACAGAAAGACGCCGAGCTCTTTGATATTGTAAATGTATGCTTAATAGCACCCGTTATCACGCATTGCGCGCGCGAGATGTTGTGTACCTGCGTAAAATATCAGCCGACTGATATTACGGTATTTCAAGCGATACCAGTGCATTTTTGTAATTGCATCGTTATCTTTCGATCGTTATTTCCCATTATGTCTAGCATGCGCATACGGTGGTATGTAAAAAGGTTACAATTGTAATGGCAACAATAGGATTCAAGAATCATTTTCATCGGTAGTGCGCATTTTGCAAATAAATCTCTTCTAAAAATAAAATCGTAGAAACTTTATATGCCGCACATTTAAGGAGTAATCAGAAAAAAACTCGCCGTTCTCATTACCAAAAAATACCACAGCATGTCAAATATCTTCGCAAACGTGTGTGGTACGAATGCTGTCACAGAATAATGTAAACAAATTGTGTACTAGTATCTCTGATCTTGGGCGCATGAAATCAATATTAACCCATTTATGTAAAAGACCTGTCGCGGCATGGGCATAACCATCTTGACCATCACGTGATTACCCCTTCTTATATTTTTTTTTCGTATTTGGACACAACAAATGCTCATGAACATAATTTTATTTCGTTATTGTGTTCACGTTGCATAATTTAAATAACAGCAAGTATAACATTTTATAGTACAGTATTTTTTAATTATACGAAAATGACTATTTTTATTGGTTTAAGGAGATATAATTCTTTGTATTCGGTCATTCGAAAATACGCTGTTTTGTAAAATTAAGAAATAATCAACGGGTAACCGTTGGTTATTGCGGTATTAACCAACGGTATGAAGTTCCGATGCGTACGAATTAACGCCCGCGTGGTTTGATAACAAGCATCGGAACGACATACCGTAGGTTATTACCTCAATAAACAACGGTTACCCGTCGATTATTTCGATCCTACGACAATTCCACCACAAACAAATGTTTTATTGTGCGGCACTGTTTTTTGTCGAGTAGCAACATGTAAAAAACAAATCCACGTGACCGTTCGGCTATTACATTTTACTCCCTGTAATACTGAAAACAAACTATTTTTTCATATCTTAATAAACAGTTTTAATAGCATGTAGTCAAATTAAACTCCATTGCAAATTTATTTACGTGCAATTCAATTTTAGAATTAGAAACAATATTTTTAGCGATAAAACAGAATGCCAGTCTAAAATAGACTGACCATGTAGCAATAACGGAACATGGAAAATTCCATAATAAACAAGGAACCATTTTGGAAACAGCAGGAAATAATGAACCTTGAGGATCTATCAATGTGTGTATAAAACTGAGTAATGATGCATTATCTGTTTCAAATTCAAACAACTATTGAACTAACGAACGTGTGTGATATGCAGTATAATTGACTTTGTCTGTCCCGTCCACTTGCCAAAGTTGTGAATGTTCAGGTTGATAGTGCTAGATGAAATGTTTCCAGCGAACATCTGCAGTGTACGACACTGTGAAAGAGAATTAGATGACAAAGTAATGTGCATTGGTTGTTGAACTTAGCATCGCTTTGTGTGATCGCGAAGGAATGATTGGATGGATGAACATGACTAGCAACTTTCGTAAGTTCCTTTTGACTATGGCATCTGTTACTGCTAGCATACCCTGCAAAATGTAGTGCAGTGCTCAAATTGTGGCGTTCATCATCATCCGGCTTGATATATGATGTAAGGCTCGCCGAGTTGCGATGTCCCGTAACGGCCAAAATTGCTTGGTCGGAGTACCCCATCTTGTGCAGATGAGATGATACAAAGGCCCGCAAGCAGTAGTTCGTATACATTTTGCTGAGATTTGCATTTTCAGAAAATGTTGACATGAATTTTCCCAAGGTGTTCACTCCAACTAGTCAGTCGTAATACCATGTCGCATCTTTCTCTGTAGCCCTATGATTCGGTCGTTGGAACAATCTATTGCATTTAGAATTTTACTTTGAAACATGCTTTTCAAAGGATTTGAGAGGGCAGTTTGGTCCCTGATTTTCATAAATGCGGTTGTTTTGCCTTTTCTTTCCCATCAACACCATGATGTGTCTTATCCGCCTCATTGTATGCCATGCACAGATAGCACCTACATTTTCCCATATTGTTTTACCACGAAAGAATCTTTTCTCAGATGCGTTAGACCTTCCTGTCCCCTTCTACCAAATTGTGAAATAATGTCGAAGATAACCTTGTTCTGGAGTGTCTCTGGGGTTTTATCTGAAACTACACCACTGCTTTAAAGTTTGGCAATGTCTTCTTCACTGATTGGTTCCTTGTGCGAGCTTTTATCTTTTCCTTCTCTTTTCAAACTTTTAATTAGCTCTGTCAAAACTTGATTTGATAACATAAAATCCATATCCTTCATGAGGTTTATTTGTCTGGCCACAGGTGGAAAAATGAAATAAATATTCAATAATATCACCAGTCTGTATTTTAAAAACATTACAGTGCTCACTGATGTAAGGTCAAAACGAAGGTAATGAACTGCTCTCATATGGAAGAGTGGCTGCAGTTTATGGAATTATAATGAAGGATCTCTTGAACGGTGCTTAATTTAAATTAGCGTGAACTTCATTTATTTAAAATCACTAATATGTTAATTCTTTATAAATTCATTTTATGACTATTGACAGAGTCGTTATGCGTTTGTTAGCAAGACATATTTACAAGCGGATTATCGCATAAATCCGTTTCTATGCACGTATTTTGTATGCTTATTAATTTAAACAGTTATCTAAAAGTGCAGCCGATGCTTGCAAACAACGTCTGTAACATTAACTAATATCACTCATTAAACATTAAAAAGCAACCGGAACGAAAGTTACTTTTAAACGCCATTAGATGTAAGTCGATACGACGTTAACTTTTTTGAGATAGCATCTACTAGCCACGTAAAATCACATTTATTTTACAGCCGTGATCATAACTAACGACGTATTTCGCTCTCTGTCTCTATGACGGAATTATGGAAGCATAAACCTGCCCTTTTGATTTGTGAGTTATGACTTTTGACTTGTGACTTTTGATTTTCGACTTGTGAATTACCTGTTTGACATAATTTGGCGCGTTTTTGAGCAAAACGGCAGACAACGATTCTTCTGACGATGTAAGTAACATTTTAATTTTTAAGGGCAATTTATATCTCATGTGCGGGAGATTCTAGGAATATCACTCTGATCCTTTTATAAATATCATTTGAACTTCTGAAATTTCAACCGATTGCTAAGAGTTAATCAGGTACCACTTTTCACACAAAGACTTATTTGTATTTTCCAAAAGTAGCCTTTCTTCTTCACTTTACGCTTTTTGTAGTTGGAATCCGGTTATTTAGTCATTGTTAACATGCTTTCGGTTCTTTTTTATAATGATTTTTACTGTAATAATAATGATAGACTATTTGTTAACTTCATGAGGTAATGTATTATGATAGATCTACATATCGTTTTACGTTTACTATGCTTTGGGCATATCGTGCAGCCCTGTATGACCGGGAGTTACCGCATGATCTCTGAAAGAGCTGCAAATAAATTAAATATATTCCTTCAGTATATTTTTATACATAAAAGTGAAAGGATTTGTAAAATTGTTCATTTACAAACGTATATATTAAAGGACATGAATAGAAGAGAGCGGATTAAACAAATTCTCGAAAACATTCGATCAAAGGAAACAAAACAGAAGGTACCAAAAAAGGCCTCGAAACAGACTGGAAACAAGGAAACTCAGGTAATTAAAAAGTGTGAAACAATGAATTTTACCAAACATTTTCAAATCAAGTCCCCTGGGGTCAAAGTGATGATCACATAGGAGTATGGGTAAATACCACAGGATATTCTTTGACATCCTGGATACTACGAGACACCCTGGGACCCCAAAAACTTATAGAAATCTTTGGTTTAAGCTTATAACTTAAATTTTACCTTTAAAGTAAACAGCACTGCCCACCACCCCAACACACGGGGCTGGTCACATGGAATGTCCACCTTACTAACACACAGGGCCGGTCACATGCAGTGCCAACCTCACCAACACAGAGGGACGGTCACATGCACTGCCCACCTCCCCAACACAATGGGCTGTTCACATGCACTGCCCACCTCACTAAAACACTGGGCTGGTCACATGCACTGCCCACCTCCTTAACAAATGTTACCTGTAGCAGTTTAAAAACATGACGCCCAAGAGTAAGACATGTTGTAAGAGATTGTAAAATTGAAATCAACAAAGTGTCACAGGCATGATAGTGTAGGTCTGTACTCCTTGTCATGGTTTTGTGTCTGCTCACAGAATGAGCTTGTGAAACAGGCATGATAGTGTTGGTCTGTACTCCTTGCTACGACTTCGTATTTGCTCACAGAATGAGCTTGTGTAACAGGCATGGTAGTGTAGGTCTGTAATCCTTGCTATGACTATGTATCTGCTCACAGAATGAGCTTGTGTAAAAGGCATAATAGTGTGGGTCTGTTATCCTTGCTATTACTATGTATCTGCTCACAAAATGAACTTGAGTAACAGGCATGATAGTGTGGGTCTGTAATCCTTGCTATGACTATATATCTGCTCACAGAATGATCTTGTGTAACAGGCATTATAGTAAGGGTCTGTACTCCTTGCTATGCCTTTGTATCTGCTCACAGAATGAGCCTGTGTAACAGGCATGGTAGTGTGGGTCTGTAATCCTTGCTATGACTATGTATCTGCTCAGTGAATGAGATTGTGTAACAGGCATGATAGTGTGGGTCAGTAATCCTTGGTATGACTATGTATCTGCTCACAAAATGAGCAACCATCATCAGTCGGTGCATTAGTCCATGATGTTTAGTCCTCTGCTGCATGTTTTTTTAGTGGGGGCACCATATCAGAAGACACATTTCTAGTTTTGTTATAATTTCTTACTAATTTATTGCATTTCAGCCATCTGTACACATGAAAGGTCATCTAAAGGGCGAAAGACATAAAGCTCACAAGGTTCACTTTGGATGTCTCCATTTCAAATATGAAAAAAAATGGAAAAGGATGCTATAAACATGTAAAATAAGTAAAACAATATGGAGGTGTCAGAACAATTACCTATTCTATTGAAGAAACAAAGAATGTTTACTCTTTGCTTGTGTAAGGGAAAAAGCTCTTTTTTCCTGACTGAGGGGAAGAGCCAGAAGGGTTCACTGAAAGACATGGGGGTTCATTTATCTCAGTATGCTGGAACTGAGATAATGGAATTCAAAGACAGAAATGGAAATGAATGTTCATAGCAAGACTTTTTGAAATCATATGGAATGTTTCCATCCCAACACTACCTATACATTAAAACATTGACATGATCCATACTTTACATTGATCTGATCCTGACTTAACCTTGACCGAATGCAGACTTAACATTGACCCAATCCAACCTTAATGTTGACCCAATCCAGACTTATAATTGACCCGATCCAGATTTAACATTGACTCAATCCAGACTTGACTTTGACCTAATGCAGACTTAACCATAACTCAGTTCAGACTTAACATTGACCCAATCCAGACTTAACCTTGACATAATATAGACTTGACCTAATCCAGATTTAACATTGACCCGATCCTGACTTAACCAGACCAAATTCATACTTAACCATGACTCAATTGAGACTTAGACTTGACCCAATCAAGGCAAATATTTGAGGCAAATAAGTTGCTTCAGAGCTGCCCAAGTCCAAATTGGAAATGTGTTTTAGGTTTGATGTGTTCCTTTTGGTTTCAAAAATAAAATTGAAATTTCTGAGGTCTTTTGCTCTGCATCCATAACTTGAAAACACCTGTATATACATCTCCTGGAGGAAGTCGCATCCAACAACTTCCCATGATGTTGTACCAACATGACACAAAAAATGCACCACACTTTGACATTAGGCCGCTGAGACCTTAGCCGTAGAATATGGGACATTGGTGGTGCATGCAACACATTGTCTATTAATGGTAGAATTCTTGTTAGGCTATTTCAATATCCCATCATCAGTTACTCTGCAAAATATGTTTTGGAAAAAGGGCCTTTGTCCTCTTAGTGCAACATTGACCTTGACGCGAGAAATCTGTATTATGCCCGAGACACATCATCTGGAAGAAGTGAACATTTTTACCATGTTATATGTAAATCATCACTGATTGACTAAAATTCGAGACACGATACATTACACTACACTTTGACATTTGACCTCTTAGTGTTACATTGACCTTGGACCTTCAAACTTTGTGAGTATATGCACTTTCACGACCACATCCATTATCCTATTTAAAAGTCAAAAGGTTAAGGTCACTGTGACAACACGGGAAAAGTCTTTAAATGAGCATTTTGTCTGTGTGCTTTGACCTAAAATCTTAATTCTTTCTAATAACGATTTTTTCCTTAAAAAAATGCTTTAATGGTACATGTACTACATTCCGTATTCTCCAACCACTATTCGATATCAAAATAAATAAGTTTTGGGCACAGAAAACAACGCCTTGAAAATGGGTGAACATTCTTGCAATTCGTGTATTTTCTATACGCAAAATACAAATAAATGTATCAAAGTCTTAATTGTCAATGAAATCAGCATGATATTGCGACTACATGTATATGCAACATGTATAGATAGATTGATTTATTTCAGAATATAAAATACATATGGCATTGTACACAACATAATTAAAATTTCTATATATCATGAAATACAAATGCAAATATCACAGACTAGAGCTTAAAAGCAATTTGAACGCAATCATTTTGTTAAAAATTACATTATTATTGCTTCTTATTTATATCATTTGGTAAAAATGCATAATTGCTATCATGGTGTACCAGGGCATGTACTCACATACCAATGACAGCGCAAAAAAGGGAATTGGAATTTCCTTATTTCCATTGTGGTCCTGGATGAATGATGACATGTCATAGCAAGGCACAACAACTTTGTTCTTAAAGGTGGTACATTTTTTACTGCAACCTTAAATGTCTGTAAGTTGGGGGAATCTTTTATGTCAATAAGGAAGCTGTTCCATAAAGAACATCCCTTATATGAAAAGGACTTTTTGCCAAACCCTTTTACTTTCGGGATACTGAAACATGACCCTTTGCTAAATATGGTATTTTGGTTATGAACGGTACTGGCTAGCATAAAATTCCCATTCAAGTAAGTAGTTGCAGACCCTGATTGTATTTTAAAAAACATGACGAAGAAAAAAATTGTTCTACTCTTTTTTCAACAGGTAGCCAGCCCAACTGAAGAAAGTATTCCTTATTAATGTATAATTACGCTACTACTATAACGTTCAGCCATTTTATTGAATTTGAGACGCTGATATAAACAAAAGTTGTGTATATCAACATAATATCATAATTTTACAGAAAAAATCACTGTCATTTTACATGAAGATAGTCCATATGGGTTCCTTAGCAAAATGCTTCCGCTGATTATTTTCCTAGCATGTTCTCACAGGAGTATCGGTTTCTTCACTGGATTGCAGACCTCTCGGTGCAGTGCAGTTTCAGCGTCATGTGACATTTGCAAATCCGGTTTCAGGAGTTTGGCCAATTCTTTAAAGTCTTAATTTTTGTTTTTCGCAATGGAGTACATTCGTTGACAGCAAATCACGTCTTGTATATCAACATTTGTGCCGAAATATTGGCTATCAAATAGTTCTGGTAAATAGAACATTACGTCAGGTTTTCCATAATTGAGCTCGTTATATTTTTGGGGTCTTATCGTGTAAGTATTCCAATGTTGAGCAATTCGATCAAGGTGTGTCTGAATTAGATCCACGAAGAAAAATTTCAGATAAACATAATCGATTGGGTCGAATTCATCATATCGTCTTTAAAGAAGCTCAGCCACCACTGTAAACCTTGTTGTAAAGAGCACCTCCAACGTTCAATTCGCTGTATTATGATAAACTTGAAGCCGTTGCCACATAGATCTATAACCCAGAGTTTTTCCACAAGTGTTCAACTCTTTTTGAATGGTATCAATAACTGTATCAAATGAAGGTAAAACTTCTTTAGGATTCTATATAATTGCCGCATTTACAACAGAACCCCATGTCTATTTAATAAAAATCCTAGAATCGGTGTATTTGAAACCAAGTTTGAAATATTCAATACAGATCTCCGATTCAAAGGTTTCTTTGGCAAATAAGTTTGTAAAACACATATCACCATGTCAAAAAGCGCCAAAATTATTAATAGCATGGGTCCTATATTCATTTTGATTTCCGTAACGATTCAATATCTGAAAAAAACAACATAAAATAGTGTGAACAGTCAGGATAATATATGAAAATTACAAGATGAATTTTGGTATAATATGTTCTTGCATAGTGTAAATATTATTAATGAAATGTTGATGATTTTTGTGTGTTTCAAACTTGAACACGCATGTCAAGGGTTTGCTTTGGATAATATATAACATAATATATTTAAGACTGATAGTGCAGCAAGGTTGGGGCTTATAGACACTCTCTTGAATATCTTACAGGATAGGTGTTTAGTTTCTTGACAAGTGAAAAACCAGCTAGCCCAAACATAGCAGAGTTTAAAACCGGATTACCAGCGAATCCTCCAATCAAAAGTAAAATGTGTAAACCACTCAGTCACTCTACTACCCCGATCTTTGTTTTGGGCGACACTATTCGCAACATAATTAATGGGAATATATACTGAAAAATTCATCGAACCTCGAATGAATCAAATAGTATATTAATATAGAGAATAATGACAGCTTTCACAATCTTCATTGAAATAATAACTTTTAAGAGAATCTGCACGTGAGAGGGCTTTGTATAACACTGACATTTTGAATGAGACCACACAGTCGATAATACGAGATGCTCAGCAGCCTTCCAGTCGCAGCTAACCAAAATGATAAGATATGATTTTAGAAGAGACTATGTTAGAACGTACCTTAATTAAATAAGAAAAATGTTCTAGAATATAAAGCGTTTTTTGTCTTCCATATTTCATTCAAAAACGCGCCGAATTATATCACAAGTCACAAGTCGAAAGTCAAAAGTCACAAGTCACAAGTCAAAAGTCACAAGTCAAAAATCATAACTCACAAATCAAAAGGGCAGGTTTATGCTTCCATACAGAATAATTTGAGTCGAGTTCTTAGAAAACTGGGCTAAATGCATGTGCGTAAAGTGTCGTTCCAGATTAGACTGTGCAGTCCGCACAGGCTAATCAGTGACGACCTTTTCCGCCTTCACTTGATTTTTGGTAAGGAGGGACTTCCTTGCAACTAACCATACAAGCGGAAAGTGTCGTCCCCCTGTGTGGACTGCACAGTCTTATCTGGGATGACACTTTACGCACATGCATTAAGCCCAGTTTTCTCAGAGCGCGGCTCAATTGAAGGTTTCGTTTGCGATGTTCGGTGAAATACTTTTTTTATTGAAAAAATATGCTAAAAGTTTTTTTGCTTTTGAATTTTATATTAAAATGTTGAAATTGACATTTTATTTCAAGCGACTTGGCAAATGTTGTAACAATATTAAACACTATTTTTGCGTCTACATCAGGCAGAACGATAATAGTCCTTCCAATAATATTTTTGAACGCAGTTGTCTCTGAGAATGTTTGCTTTGTATACAAAATCAAAAAAAATAATTTTGTATTCAAACATAAACAAACGAGATATTCTATGCATTATTGAAACGCATGTCTTTGTGCTTCACTATACAAGGTTGGAGCTCAACTATTAAATATAACAAAATAATGCAAAGGCTTCAAAGTAAATCTAAAATATATTTTTTTTGCGTTTACTCGAAAATTACATTATATGATATCGAATATCTAGAAAAATGTTGTGTTTTAACCTTAAACTTTAATAAAACTGAAACATATAAAAATCTTGTAATAAAAACGAGCATCTATTCTGATAACAGTTTCACCTGTTACGCACAGCGAATCTACTAATAGTCGCAAATAGTTGTGCATAGTCTAATCACCCGAGCATATCTCAACATCTGAAGATATCATAATCTACATTGCTTAATACCTATCAAACACACAAAACTCTCTTACGGTGAATAAGGTTAATAATGTTTGAGCTGATGTGCTACAATTTCAAAGAAAATGGTTCATTTTGATACAGCATATGTCCCAAATAAAGCTCGATTATCGTTCATCGATTAAATTTATTGCTGCGGATAACTTTGTAGTTTAGCGAAAACTCAAACGCTTTCCTCGGTGAATGGCACGCAATTCTTTAAACATCTAAGACGCAATGGCGCAATATAAATGATAAATAATATAATTTAAACCAATAAACATCGGTCGAAATTTAAGCGAAAACTAACAACTGCAAATATACGAATGGTTTGTTTTTTCGTTTCCTAGTAGTTAATTCTTATGTTCCTTTTATTTTTCTTAAATATATTCAATCCTATTTTAATTATTTTAATGCAGACAAAAGCAGCACTTATTGATAGTATATGTTGCGTGTTTCCGGTAAAAAATAGTATAACAACACAAGATTAATGAATTAAGAAGGTCATACAAGTCTCTAGAGGGGGTAGAGGGGGGGGCCGTACAAATACACGTGGATTGCAGTGGCTTTTATATATTTTTAGATTTAAAGGATGCGAAACGCGTAATTTATTTTAATGATACCACACTATGGAAGATTCCAGTTTTCTTACTAAAAGCTACAAACAACTTGCGAATAAAATATATGTATACTACTTGCATAACTAGACATGTCAAGATATCGCGTCGGCTTAAACCTTTATGTTTATGCGCTGTAGCGCCGTTAAATGTCGCATCGCCGTTATATGACGCAGGCAACGAGATTTGTCGCAACATTGACGATAAATGTCGCAAGAACGATAAATGTCGCAAATCCTACTGACGATATATGTCGCAACTTAAACTATAAATGTCGCAAAAATTTCAACTGCCGATATATGTCGCAACATTAACGATAAATGTCACACATCTTTGTAAGTCATGTAAAAAATGAAAAGTTGAAGTAAAATGACATCAACTTTATGGTTAGATCTAGATTACCCGACGAGGTTCCACAAAAACGGTCAGTTTTTAGTTAATATTGTCCGAAATGGTCAGTTAAGGTCAGTATTTTCCATAAATATCAGTTGCGGTAAGTATTGTCCGAAATGGTCAGTTGTGGTCAATATTGACCCAATCAATTCTTATAATTCTTGGCTCGAGTAGCCAGTTGTTGATTTCCCTGTGCTAAATGGACTGCTGTTATCAAGATTGGCCAAAGGTTGATAAAACTGTAACATTATTACAGCAACACGAATTACGATAAAATTGTATTGAATATTGCATGTTAGTTACATGACTGTAGTATGTGTATCGTTATCTTAGTTAATGTATTACTATTTTGCAGACGCACTGGCATATGCCGTAGTTTGTACTGGCATACTGATAAACTGACTGAAGACTGATATCCTTTGCACACCTGTAACGTATTAGAACGTACGCGTTTTTTCTCTCCTCAAAACCGGGGCGATTTTTACAGTGAACGACTACAACGTTATAGAACGCATACAAATTTCGTTGTTTCAAAACCTGACCCCTATAAGGCGTCGGAACCCTGACACTTTTTTTCTTAAAATATACAAGTATCAATGTTTGTAAAGAACTGAAACTTAATCAAAGACAAACAAATAAAATAATACTGCGACGTTCGAATGTTCAATATACAGTCTGTTGAATATAAACTTGTCAAATATAGTTTCGACCATTTATGGATAATAATTGAGAGTTAAAATCAATAAATATTTAAATACTCAAGATTTATCTTAAAAAGCAAATGAGTGGTATTTTGAAAACAATGGTTTTCTGTCATGTTTGTGGTATAAACTTAAGAAAGTTCTGCATTTCGAATGTTTATATGACAACGTTTTGGCAAAAAAGATCAACTCATACAACGGATCATGTGTACCATTGTTTATTGATCTGTATTGATTTTTTCAAAAATACGTTTTTATACGTTACAGAAGTTTATTTGCTATTGACAAAGTTCGTAAAAATACGTTACAGTTCTTCATAGTATTTTATGCACTTCATTTTTCAGTTGTATAAAAGCGTAAAAATACGGTAGAAACCGCTATGGGGCATTCCTTTTATAAACATATAACGTATTTAAGCAGATACTTGTTTGACGATAAACTACTGTGACGGGTAAAAACGTATTTTAGGCCCGATTTTCGTTGTGAACCGTAAAATGTATTTAAAAAACGCGAAAATCCGTTACAGTAATTAAAATTGTGAAAAACGTGCACGTTTAACAACGTTGTAGGTGTTACCTTTAAAAAAAGCCCCGGTTCTGAGAAGAGAAAAATTGTATACGTTTCAATACGCTACAGCGTTTCGCTGCCAAAATCGACCAGGTCCCTAAAGGATATGTTCTTTTTTTACTTGTTCAATATGGAGGGATCCAGCATAACAAATACAGTGACCATTTTCTTATCTAATGATTGTAGGACATCGTTTTGAACTTTTAATAAAGCTGTTTCTGTTGGGTGAAACTTCCTGTATGCAGACTGGTTTTCTTCATTTAAATTGTTTTCTGTCAAATGTTCATCTATTCTTTTGCTGACAACTTTCTCCAATAATTTTGAAACATATGGCAGATTCGAAACTGGGCGATAGTTTTGTAGTGTTTCTTAATCTAAGGTGGGCTTTTTTAATTAAGGTCTTATACGTGATGTTTTGAAGGATCTTGGCACACTTGCTGTTTCCATCGAAAGATTGATGATTTGCCAGTATTGGTAGCAGTTCAGTTTTGCATTCTTTCAGGAGCCAAGTTGGAATAGGGTCAAGCTCGCAAGATTAATTTGGGGATTGCATAATGATTTTTTTTCAACTTCTTCCTCAGTTGTCGGACGGAAATGTGTCAAACTGCATGATTCTGCTGTTGGGTTATTATCATTACTCTGTTTTGAATTTGCTTCAGATAGGGCATGTTCAGAGATACCTTTTCTGATACCTTCAACTTTATTTATGAAAAAAATATTGAAATCTTGTGCTAACTCATCGGATGTTTTGCCATGTTTAGCCTGCGACATATAACGGCGATGCGACATTTAACGGCGCTACATGTGCACCTACTTCAGTTATATGCTTCTTTGACCCGCGTCATGCAAAAATGGGTCGCATGCAAATACAACGTCTGCCGATGAGACCAAGACACATTGCGTGACTTTGTAGTGAACATAAATGGAATATTTCTTAAAATAAACAACCATTCATCTCGTCATATTTACTAAAATAAACCAAAATAAACATTATTATAAATTACTTAGAACTGAAACCATTTGGATTACAATAGTTTTGTTAATTTGAAAATTAATAAAAGTGAATTTATTTTTAAAGGATGACATGGAGTGTTTTCTTAAACTAGAATTCAATGTTACCCGTATATGAAGTCGTTGATTGCTTATGAATACCATAAAATTCTCCACGTTTTAAGTTTAACCCATTTATGTCTAGTGGACTCTCCCATCCTTCTAAATTGGTTTCTCTTAATTTCCAAATTAGGGATGTCTTAGTACATTTATTTCTATATTTAGAATATTTCTTATAGAAATTGCTTTAAGCAAACAGCACAGACCCTGATGAGACGCCGCATCATGTGGCGTCTCATCTGGGTCTACGCCGTTTGCCAAGGCCGTTTTCTAGACGCTAGGCATACATGGGTTAACGCGTTTAAAACACTTTCGGATGATATTTAAATTGAACATTATAGCATGCGCAGACATAAATATCGCTTTCACGGCTGTTGGTTTATTATTAACTTCATTAAACGGATTAAATTATAAAAATTAATACTTAATGTTGCATATTATTAGTCCGCGGTGCATTTTATAGGCTACTAGAATGTATACTCATGACACATGTTACATGCATTTTAGTTTTAACATTCAGCGCTTGCTTCGCTATCCGATAAATCTCTCGTATGATATTAATAAATAATCGAATTCAAGTTTTGTAGCAAATAATATCAATTCGCTGACAAAGCACACTAGAGCAAAACAGTTTTAAAAAGAGTAAACCGTAAATAATTGCCATGTAATTGCCATTTAATGTTAATTAAATTACGCTTTTTTTTGGTAATGCAAATTATTGTTCTTGAGCGTTTTAGTAATAACATTCAAACGATTTTGTTTTACAAAATTACACTCACACAATCAGTTGCCTAAAGATTGTTGAACGTGTTTTCAATGTATTTATCTGTTTTAGGTTTGGTTCACAAATCGTCGTGTAAAATGGCGCAAGACAAAACACAAGAGAAGCGGAGGCTGCCAGGCGATCTGAAGAGACGAAGACCGTCGCACGCAACTACCGGTTTGTCGTTTGCTGCTGCGCAGGTATCGGAGCGCGTGCACGTGCAGGCTAATTGACGCATAGATTAGACTTACGTTTCTAAATAATTCTATTTGAATGTGATATGTATGTATGTTATTTATGATGATGAATTTAGATATATATTCGTTGGTACAATGTGGTCCTTTTATTATGTACATTACTTGATCTGACTGAGAATACATTGATTGTGTCCGTGGATTTTACCAGGTATTGTTATCGTATAGAAGAAATCACCGTTAACCCATTTATGCCTTGCGTCTAGAAAAAATGGCCTTGGCAAAAAGCGTAGACCCAGATGAGACGCCGCATGATGCGGCGTCTCATCAGGGTCTACGCTGTTAGCTGAAAGGAATTTCTGTAAGAAATATTCTAAATAAAGAAATAAATATGCTAGACATCCCTTATTTTGGAAATAAATTGATCCAATTTAGAAGGATGGGAGAGTCCACTAGGCATAAATGGGTTTACAGATACGTATTATACGTATTTGCAGTCGACGAAATAACATATTGTTATTTAACAAAACGACATTAATAAAATTATGATTATGATAATGAATAAATATTGATAACATACGCGGCGTTTGCATAGTGTTTCATTTTCATATTATCATCAACAGTCTATAGAGCTTGAACTGTTTAAAAAAAGTGAATATTAGTACGAAAAATGTGTTGTTGGTCACAACCTAACTTTCTGACCAAGTTTCAGAATGAAATTTTCACAATGATGGAAAAGGGCTCCAGCAAACGGATATATTATAATGAGTTATGATAAAACGTTATTTTGTCCTTAAAATCGTCCAATATTTTTCGTCAAATGTAGAATACGCATTTACTGATGACAATGTGCGGAATGCACGCTGTACAAAACATACAATGCGAGCTGGTTATAATGCAGCAATATAAATCTCTTATAAAAACACATATACACTATGTTTTTTATCACATACAGTCCGAGCAACATCAATGTTACTGTAATGTAAGTAATTTTTGTAGAGGTTTTATTTTTCGATTTCTCGCTTTTCAGACATCGTGCGACTTTATTATTACCTTTACTATGTACCCATGAATCATCTCAGGACTGTATAAATGATGTTGATGATTATAAACATGCCATGGAACTAAATACTTGAAGTGCCGATATACATTATAAAGATATGAATTTAAATCGGGCTCTTACTCTTTATATTTATTATGTTGTACTATCAGACATTTTTATTATTTGAAATAAAAATTTATACTTTTTTCTAATTGCATTTAAATGATCGACACATTTTACAATTGATAGAGTGCATTATTTGGTGGGGACAACTATTAGAAGGTGTGCATGTGTTGTCTTTTACATATCTTAAAGGGGCCTTTTCACGATTAGGTAAATTGACAAAATTACAAAAAATGTTTCAGATTCGCACATGTTCGTGGTAGTATATGCAAAACTGAACAATTACCTATGTCTTAAATATCGATTGTATGCATCTTTTGACGATTTAAAATCCTGACACTTTCCGCTTAAACTAGATTTTCGGTAAAAAGGGACTTCCTTGTAACGAAAAATACCATTAAAGCGAAAAGTGTCGTCCCTGATTAGCCTGTGCGGACATGCTTTAAACCCCATTTTCACAAAACACGACACATATAATCGTCAGTCGCATGTAAACCCTTCGTACCTGATGTGTGGTCAAAATCTTATGACTTGGTATTTATTTTGCATCAAACTAGACATTAAGTGTTTACTAGCTAAATGTGATTATTAATAAACGAGGAATACAACTGTAATAACCATATGTCGGTAAACGTACCCCGTTTGTTTTGACAGTCGCACTTTGTCTTACTAATCACCGTATAGTGCCGTAGCTATAAGGTTTGTCAACTTGTCTGACTTCGTGACTACGTTCTGACCAACAGCGTTGATTAATGAATACCGTATCTAGCATTCCGACGGTTGTTGTGAACGGGGCATTCATATTTATTCGCATTAATATCTTCATAATTAAAACATAAATAATATTTGTCGGAAAGCGGTAAATACAAAAAGAAGCGCTGTCGGAATCACAAAGGTCATGACGCTTCTCAACTTTGATTTAATGAAATGGCCGTGGTTAACATCAATTTATAAGAAACGCCCCAAAACAGCGTCATTTGTAACTATTGTGCAAACAAAAAAAAATATTTTAATTATGTGGCATATTCTCGAGATATCATTTTTTCAAATGCGTTTTACAGATCGGAAAATATGAATTTACAAGGAATAATTTTTTGTTTGTTTTCAAAATACCTGTATTTATATATTGGTGGGTATTCATTAACTGTATCAGGTTATAACATACTATGGGATTTCGCTGAGAAAATTCATTATAGCACCCATTTCTTACTTTGGACTACTTTCTTTCCTACAATCAGAAACTATAATTGTTTGCTCAGCCATATATATGAACACAATAGTAATTAAGAGATAAAAACAAGCTGGCCCATTTAAAATTAATTAAACAAAACAACGCAATACAATTATAATCATTTCAGTTTAACTTCCACATGGACTTATACGTTGTAAGCGTTTTTTGAACCAACGGATTCGATAGATAATTCAAAACTTTTGGAGATATGCATAACAATTTTATGAAACTCACGATGTCGCCCAGAGCTGACCGATCGCATAAACATAGACAATTCAACTTACAAATGACCACCAAATTGGGGCAAATTGATCAACTGTTTACCAGCTTGCGTAGTAGCTGACAGGGGTGACTGTCACACGTGATAGTCACAATTTCAGTGCGACAAAGATTTAATACCATCACCACATATAAATACCGTCACCTCATTACGAGCAAATCACTCGCTAGCCCCATCCCATAGTAGCATATTGCTTCTTTCATACACTATACAAACTACTGGTGACAGTGGATCGCCATGTCGCGTGTCAGATTTGCCCAATGATCGTTTCGCTGGGTTGCAACTGAAATGTGGCGGGTTGGCCAGACTACATGGCGGCTGTATCGGACTGTAATGATTTTATGTGTGAAGTTGTGCACACTCAAATTAGTAATTGCTCTAGTATATTTCATGTTGTACACATATTTTTTTCAAGGGCCAGATTTGTACCATTTTCTTACCATGGATGTGTGTTTTATTTATTTATATTCTTACCGCTTTTAATGAAATATTCATTAAGGGACCTATGCAAACAGATGTATGTATATATTTATGCCCCTGATTCATTTTAAAGGAGGTCTTTTCTAAAATAAAATCCAGTGTATGCGGAATGTTTATTCCCTGATTAGCCCGCACACGTTACTCTGGGACGACACTGTACGCACATGCATTAAGCTGAGTTTTCCCAGAACGCGCCGTATATGTCCACATTAACCCATTTATGCCAAGTGGACTCTCCCATCCTTCTAAATTGCATCAATTTATTTCCAAAATTAGGGATGTCTAGATTATTAATTTCTATATTTAAAATATTTCTTACATAAATTCTTTTAAGCAAACAGCGCAGACCCGGATGAGGGCCAATGGCTTTTTTTCTAGACGCTAGACATAAATGGGTTAATGCTCAAAGCATTCGTTAAATATCTGCTTGGTGTCTAACTTTCAAATGAAACCGAGACGAACAGCACAGCTTAGAAATTGTATTTTACATACATCAGCAAGTCATTTTTGTATTGATTCTGTGGAGAAAACATCTCTTACGGTAAAAGTAACAGGTTGCATGTGACAGCTCGTATAGATCTCTGAACGTCCCGCTATCAGGGCGCAGGATCAACGGGGTTCACGATGGGCTACATACGGGCTGGAGAGAATGTAAACACGTTATTTTTGCAAATATCTCAAATTATTGAAATACATTTGCAAAAGTCTGAAGTGCATACATTTTTTTTGCAGTATGTGCCAATATGTTAATATTTAAGAATGAATCCTTGAAAACGTCTGAAATCGGTGCCAAAATTTCACGTTGCGTGCAGTATAACCATGAACACGACTGCTGCACACATTAAATATTTGGCCAAGAACACAGGATTATCAAATTAAGTAATTCTGATGTAAAACACGTTATCATAAGCAACATAAAAAACTGTATTTTAAGCACTAGATGAAATTCTTCAGAAAAAAATGTTAAAAAAATATATTTGAAAAGAAAAGCACCACTTAACGGTGTGTTTACATTCATTAACGTTAATTGTGAACCCCACAAAGTCACGTGGTCCTGCAGCCTGGTTATGGGATCACTGGTGTAGAATACAATTGTTTAATTTTCGGCATGTAAGACCTGTTCTGAAACGTAATTCATGTGCTATTTAATGTCACCTCTTCGTTTTCCTTATTTAATGTATTTACTTACAACAATAATATGTATTTAAGTTAATGTTCATATATAATTATATCCACAAGCTGGACTGGGGCTTAGCTGACTGCAAATGGCATAAGACACTTTTTCGCATGGCGCGGCTCAGATGTTTGCATCTGATGCTAATAACGATGCTTTGTTTAGTTACGCAGCCTCACGCCATTCAATAAGATAGTTGGGCCGTGCTCTGTGAAAAGGGGGTTTAATGCATGTGCGTAAAATGTCGTCCCAGATTAGCCTGTGCAGTTCCTAATCACGGACGACACTTTCCGCCTTAACTTGGTAAGGAGAGTCTTTCTTGAAACGAAAAATAGCATAACAGCTCAAAGTGTCGTCCCTAATTAGGAACTGCACAGGCTAATCTGGGACGACATTTTACGCACATGCATTAAACCCGCTTTTCACAGAGCACGGCCCATTTTTCTTGTTAAACAATCGTTCTTTAAAACAAATGCAATTGGATTTTAGATGCCATTTTCATCTGATATTATAGGATGAGTTTGTAACGAAAACCCATGGAACAAAAATACAGCAAAACAGACAGTCCTCCTTAATCATTTTTTTTTTGTTTTCTAACAAGAAACTGCAATATTCGTATCAAGAAATCAGATAATTCGGCCGTCAGTATGTTAACGATTTGCGGAGAAAAAGCGACAGTTTTATAATCAAATTCGAGTTATTTAATACGGGTTTACCATAGCAGATCATGGAAAATAAAACAAAAATATTAACACCCAATTGTTTGCACAATTTCCTTTTATGGTATCTAAAGATAATCGAAAGAGTGTGCACATGCTGCAGATAATTCTATCTATGTGAATTAAAATTATTGAATTGCAACCGTTTATGGAATAAAAATCAAAGTTATCGGCATTCTACTAAATGTCGCAATGTTAAAACCTGCAAAGATGGCCGTATTAAAAAAAAAACAAAAAAAAACGTGTGTCATAATGAAACAAAGGCGGATTATTTAAACATGTAATGCGCTAGCTATAACGTAGTTTTATTATAATGTCGCAGTCAAACCCGTTCTTCGTTTTTACGTTCATTTTTATGATGTTTGCCGCCGTGCTGCTGTTTATTGTAACTCATAAATGCTTCTTTCAGTTAGTTTTGGCAGTTAAGAATAATAATCAAACTGAGTCGCGTTCTGAGAAAACTGGGCATAATGCATGTGCGTAAAGTGTCGTCCCATATAAGCCTGTGCAGTCCGCACAGGCTAATCAGGGACGACACTTTCCGCTTTTATGACATTTTTCGTTTAAATGAAGTCTCTTCTTAGCAAAAATCCCAAGTCTCTTCTTAGCAAAAATCCAATTAAGGCGGAAAGTGTCGTCCCTGTTATGCCTGTGCGGACTGTGCGTTGTATCATTAAAGATCATGGAAATGAAACTTAAAATATTAAAACTCTAGATTCGCACACTATCTATTTCCGTTTTGCAATTTAAACATAATCGAAAGCGCTTGTCGTTAATTCAGTCATTAAATAATTGAATCAGTCGGACTGCACAGGCTAAGCTGGGACGACACTACGCACATGCATTATGTCCAGTTTTCTCAGAACTCGACTCAAATACATGAACGCAACACGGAAGTTTACACTGAGTGTTGTTCTCGGTATGTTTTAATTATCGTACTTTCAATCAAAAACATGAATGATTTGAAAAAGGAAATATTTATAGGATCCTGTCAAATGCGCAATTCAGTTTACAGGACTCAACACGAAGGAGGACTGAGGTTTCAGGTGCTTTATTGTTTTCTACTATGACATCGGCATAACGTTTCCAGTGAAAAAAAAATCGCGTTCATAATTATTTTGACAATGTGAGAACCCTCGATGCGATTTATTAAGTGCGATTTTATAGCTTATAGCATAAACATGATACCGAAGTTTGTTCTTCAATTTATGGCTATGTGTCTTTTCCAAAATGCATTGATATCTCTCGTTTCCAGAAATAACGGTCGTATTGTTTCACAATCCACGGAGTATAAATAAACCCCTACTGGCAATGTCAACAAGTTATGTTTTTGCGAACTTTGTAACTAGAGAAGAAAGAAATCTGCCACAATTACTGGCTTTGTATATTTACATGTTAAATGTCCGCTTTAACGAGTATCTCGTTTATTATTATAGTTATAATATGTATTAATTCACGTATGCCTAGTGGACTCTCCCATCCTTCTAAATTGCATCATTTTTTTTGCAAAATTAGAGATGTCTAGTTTATTCATTTCTATATTTAGAATATTTCTTACAGAAATTCCTTTAAGCAAACAGCATAGACCCTGGTGAGACGCCGCATCATGCGGCGTCTTATCTGGGTCTACGCTGTTTGCCAAGGCCTTTTTTCGAGACGCTAGGCATAAATGGGTTCAATATTCTTGTAGACGCAGATGGTAACCAGCAAACTGTAAACATGCACGTTGTGACACGACGTATTAATAAAACCCTCACAACTTTTAAGACAAATGAACATTTTTAAATTCAACATGTCTTTAATAAGTATGTCTTTAAATTATTTGCAAAAGCATGCAATTATATTATTTACAAATTCAGCAACTTTAACCACAGTTACGATTTTTATTTTTCGTACTGGAAACGAATTATATAAATGGATGCGTGTCCAACTATATGTATGTATACTACACGTGTCCGACTATATGTATGTATACTACACTTGTCCGACTATACGTATGTATACTACACGTGTCCGACTATAAGTATGTATACTACACGTGTCCGACTATAAGTATGTATACTACACTTGTCCGACTATAAGTATGTATACTACACGTGTCCGACTATAAGTATGCATACTACACGTGTCCGACTATAAGTATGTATACTACACGTGTCCGACTATAAGTATGTATACTACACGTGTCCGACTATAAGTATGTATACTACACGTTTCCGACTATAAGTATGTATACTACAAGTGTCCGACTATAAGCATGTATACTACACGTGTCCGACTATAAGTATGTATTCTACACGTGTCCGACTATAAGTATGTATACTACACGTGTCCGACTATAAGTATGTATACTAAACGTGTCCGACTATAAGTATATATGCTACAAATGTCC
>NC_068367.1:69622637-69640137 GCF_020536995.1 Dreissena polymorpha | reverse complement strand
CGACCAAATGTCCCTCTGTAAATTTAAAACTGTTATTTGCAGATGACATGGTTATTTTAGGAAAGTCAGCTGACGCAGTTCAATCACATGTAGATAACTTAAATTTGTATTGCTATTTTTGTGGGCATTCTGTTAACACTGCAAAGACGAAAATAGTGGTATTTCGGCAGAAGGGTATTGTTAAAGAAAACGAGAAAAGGACATATAATGTATAAAATCAGCACAATATAATCTATAATCAAACGAATGTAGCTGTTATCTTGTAGGTACAGTTTTAGGTCTTCAACAAATTATGTTTAAATAAAATCTGCGAGATAACCTCACATTGTCACAGTCCGACGGCATAACTAAAATAATCTGAATAATATTAACATAACTTCACATTCAAATACATATCCTTTACTATTCTAAGCTATTTACCTTGAATACTCGACCTAAAGTGGGTATGCACGATTTTTATATGTGTTAAATTGTAATATATTGATAAAAAATATGTTACAATAACACCAAATAGGCAAGAATAATTATACATTAAAGACGAATTTCATAAAATGTAGCAAAGACAAATTAACGCCCCGAGCCGATTGTGACAAAGATATTTCGTACATATTTTCCTACAATAACCGAAGCATTTGTCTTTTTATTAGGATCGGAGTTAGTGATCGTGTGTCGTATGAATAGATATCGTTGCAGGAAATTAAAATGATCCGTAAAACTAAATTTAGATTCACATCGCACATGCATGATATACATAATGGCGAATTCGACTGTACATACATTTTCGATTTCAGAAATAAATATCTGGCTTATTTCGCATTTTTTCGACACGTGTCATTCTTAACTTTTTTTATTTATATTGAAATATAAGTATTATAAATAAGTTTTTTTACACATTTTTACAAATCGCAAAAATGGTTATCACTGCCTATAGAAAATATTCATTCAAAATACAATCGCTACCTGATGATTAATTTCGTTTTAAATGTTTATTGCATCTTTAACTTTTTCAACATATATCAGCACGTCAAGTTCAGGAAATGCATACTTTTCTATGTGAGAATCGTTATTTAAACCGAATTCCCCTGCTTCAGCATTTCGCAAATCAAACATATTACTGCTTAGGTTTTCCAAAAACAAAATAATTCTTCTAAAGATTTTAATTTTAATGACGCTATTTTTAGATTTGAAAAATCGTCATAAATCCATTTGTTTGTGTTTTCTCAAATTGCACTCTCCCAAAAAAATGACTTACTGTGTGAAAATGCACATACTCATTTGCGAAAATAACGAAAACGACGCAATTCTGGAAGTCAGTTCCAACTAACCTCACTTAAACACAGTCCGAGTCCTTATACGCATGCCCCCCCCCCCCCCTCCCCCGGTATTGTTAATAATAAAAGAACATTGAAAATATTTATGTGAACGCCGTACTTCGGGAGAACACATTAAGAATAAAGTCAATGACATGATGAACATTGTTCGTATGGGTGTGGCGTGTCCGGCTTTTGATGATCCGCTCTAAGTGCACAATTTGTTCTTCATATTTTGTAACTGTTTTTCGATAAGTCATATTTGACATCAATTTTTCCTAATCACTCTTTTTCATTTTAGAAGCATGTGACACACAGGTGCCCACTAGATCAATCGTCGTGAAAGACAACACCCCTATTTATTCCTCCGGTTATTAGCACAGCCTGTCAGTTGTACTTCTTCAGTTGGCGTAACGGTTGTGCAATTAATTCACTGAATTGTAATGGCACATTAATGGTTTGAAATCACCAAATATTAAAACAGACGACGCCATAGCATTTAAAAAAAATCAAATTAAGGTCTCGATTTTATTGTTAGCGGTGCCGTATTACGATCTTGTTTTATTCGTTCCTTATGCAAACAATTGAAAAGTATTATGCTAATTATGTAATGTACTTTAATTTAAAGGTTTAAGCCGACATGTATTATTACGAAAATATTATAACAAATAAGTATCCCCAATACTTTACAAAACAAGGTCCTAAATACACGTAATAAGACTCTTCTAAAATTGAACAAACTTCGACCAAGTGCCCTCCATATACCGCTGATAACATTGAACAAACTTCGACCAAGTGTCCTCCATAAACCGCTGATAACGCGTGGGTATAAATCCCATACAACGGTGTTTGTGAGCTGGTCTATCTGATTTAGACCAAAGGAAAAAATATTTTGTTAAAAGTATTGAAAAACAGGTACGGCTACCGTTATAAAGGCAAGAGAAACAATTATGTTTATGATATGAAAGCGTAATTTCATAAAAGGTGATTTTGAGTGCAATTTTTTTTAGCAATTTCGGGACAAAATCATATTTAACAAACTAAAAAATCAAATAGGGATTTATTCAACCGCAATATCTTATATTTGCTATTTCACTTCAAATTAAGAAGCGATCAGCAGTTTTCTGCTTCTCGCCATGTTTAAACTGTCGGGAAAGTTACACCTAATTTATATAAAAGCCGATTGCGTGTATGCATCAATTACGCGTAATTTCGATACATTTAATACAGCGAACAAGATAAGTATTGATGCAAAGCATCAAAGGGCGTCGGGAATTTCAGTGTAAAAGGCACTCAATTAAGTTACATGGAACGATTTTTTTCCTACTGAAAATATTAATATATTGGCCGATTATTTTAAACAAAATAAAAAAAGATACTGGTATAACCATTGTCTATGATTTTTGTGTTATAACCCCCAAATAACCATTATCTATGATGTTGTGTTATTACTCCCAAATAACCATTATCTATGATTTTGTGTTGTAACCCCAAAATATTTCATGGTTCATTTTATTTACATTGGTTTCCTTTTTTACTGGCATCCGTGTGCAGTTTTAATTAATGGAACAGAACTGTGTAGGTTTTTAAAAATCTGCTTCATCTTGTAAGGGTAATTTCATACTTTTCTCATCTTCAAGGGGAGATGATTCTGAACTTATTCTTACGTTGCTCATTTACGATAGGGGTTGAGTACTCATTGATATGAAAACACTGTAAAAGTTTTAATGTGTTACGAACCCCCCCCCCCCCTCCCACCCTCTCACACATATAATTCATGGGCATAATAAAAACAAAAAATGGTTACAATAAAACAGCATATTTATTTGAACTAAAATGTCCACATCAAAACAAAAAGTTAACATAGAACACAAATAAAATAATTTGATTCTACTGGGGCTCGAACTTTGGGCCTCTCACATGTGAAGCGAGCGTGTAACCACTACACTACGGAACCGCTTGAAAAATCACCTTCTAACAAAGATATTAATAAGCTTTTAATAATCGGTTTAAATGTAAACCCGGAAGTTTAAACGCTGGATAGTGAGCGGGATTGAAGGTCCATACCAAAGGGTCCATACCACTGGCAAGATACGGGTCAGGCCTGCGGCCTTCTATATGTGGTTCTTAAAAAAACCTGTAGGAGGACTTAATAGTAATGAAACTGGGGTGCTGTGATGGTGCTCCTCATTGAAAAGCGGCTGCTTCCTTTATCAAGACTCATAAATACAATTAATAATGCATATCGCGCTTCGCGTTCTATAGCGCCTTTATTAGTAACTAGGTGGTTGCTAGGATAGTGGAACAAAGAAGTTTAGTTTTTATACAAAACCAGAAAGTTTCACCGGTTCGCGTATTTGCCCAGTCCCTGTGATCTTTTATTATTGCCCAGTCCCTGTGATCAGTTATTAATTAAAACAATTAGCTTTGCATTATTGGCAACACATGTTGTAGTAAATGTAATAGGCACAAATGCAGTACTTATTTACTCTAATTTACACACAAAAAATCACAACTATGCAAGATATTCTGACAACAGAAATATATACATTGATCCGTAAATAACTTCTAGTCCCATAAGCATAAAAACGTATTACATACTAGTCGTCGCACTTCAGTGCGACGCCAATAATGCCGATAAATGCATTTAAATTGTTTTTATTACAACAGAAAAAACAATATGAGTTCAATCTTAAAAATATTTATTTCACAACGTACTTTATAAGAATATTGTTTCAGTTTTGGGTTTCATAATCGTCGATCGCCATGTTGTTAACGTTCGCGTGAAACTTTGACGTTATTTCTATGTTGTCTATGTTTACGAATGAAAATCAAAGTCGTTTAAGGTTACGCAAAACAATGGCGTCATCTGCAGTTTTAATTTTACTGACACATAAAATATGATTCAACGAACTAGCCGAGCAGCAGTTGCTTAGCTCAACGAAATCTGGACTGAATGCATACCAAACAACTGTGTTAGCGCTAAATAGTTGAAGAAATCGCTGTTGGTGCAAACCCAAACAGTAAAAAGAAAAGAAAAGAAAGGAGACACGTACAGTCGGCCGAACTGGGCAATCTCTATATTAATGCCTCCTGCATTTATATTTTGTATACATCTGATGATATAACGATTGAAAAACACCAAGTAACATCGAATGTGACAGAACAGTTTTCAGGTTAGATATTACATGTATAGTTTGAATCTACTAGTATTTCATAACGATAGCATTATTTGCAAATATAAAATACCTTTAGCGGCTTAATAATATTATTATAAACTTATTATTTACTCGGTTGAAAAGTAACTAGTGTTTTTCACGCAAAAATGTCATTTCTATCGTCTTGATTTAAAATATTTAACCCATTTATGCCTAGTGGACCCTCCCATCCTCCTAAATTGGATCAATTTATTTCAAAAATTAGGGATGTCTGGTATATTTATTTCTATATTTAGAATATTTCTTACATAAATTTCTTTAAGCAAACAGCGTAGACCGTGATGAGACGCCGCATTATGCGGCGTCTAATCTGGGTCAACGCTGTTTGCAAAGGCCTTTTTTCTAGACGCTAGGCATAAATGGGTTAACCACAACTCGGCTGATGTAGCGCACGAATCCTATTTATCAAATAGCCATCTGCCGATGTTTGTGTAGCGTACACAGTTCGTATATGAGCCCTGCACTGGGAAAACGGGGCTTGATGTTTGCGCTTAACTCATACACGCCTAGTGGACTCTCCCATCCTTCTAAATTGGATCAATTTATTTCCAAAATGAGGGATGTTTAGTTTTTTTTTCTATATTAAGAATATTTCTTACAGAAATTCCTTTAAGCAAACAGCGCAGACTCAGATGAGACGCCGCATCATGCGGCGTCTCATCTGGGTCTACGCTGTTTGCCAAGGCCTTTTTTCTAGACGCTAGGCATAAATGCCTTAAAGTGTCGGTCAAGATTTGTCTGTGAAGTCCGCACTGGCTAATCGGGGACGACACTTTCCGCCTAGATTAGATTTTCGATAAAAAGAGACTTCCTTTCAACAAGAAATTCCATAAAAGCGGAACGTGTTTGTCGCAAATTAGCCCGTGTGCACCGCACTTTACGCTCATGCGTTACAGTAATTACTCTAAGTGTTTAGATACTCTAAACTTTTGGATACCCGTTTTTGGCACCCGTTTTTTTCCCAAAATAATACTTTTTCGTGATAATTAATTTTTGTATTAAGAGATTTTTTCCATAATTTATGACTCTAAATGAAAATGTGTACACTGTCTCTACATTTCCAAAAATTTGTATATTTTTGCTAATTTTACGCCATTTTTTCTAAATTTTTGGACTCACAAAAAATAATTATTTTTACTTTTCCGAAAACTTACGGTTAGTCCGGTATGGAAAAAAATGCAATGCCAAACGGCGAGGAACAATTAAAATCGAAAACAATGTAATACGATAAGTGGTCACTCCTTATCCATTTTTTACCTTAACAGTCCCCTTCAACTTTCCCTACTACATAACTTGTTACTGAACGTTTAATGAAACCCAATTGTAAAGAGGAGCAAGTAGAATATGATTTCCATAGCAATGTATAATTAACTGTGATTCAATGTGTGCCATCGGCATTGAGCTTTTGTTTTCTAAATACAAACAGTTACCATTGAACGTAGAACAAAGGATATGACAGACGCAAGCTGAAAAGTGCACTTCCATAGCACGGTACGAGATTGGAAACAATCATTTACGACACTTGATGCCAGTATTATCAGCCACACAACACGCCCCAGAACACTTCATATAAGAGTGAAGATCAATTACTTAAAGTAATTAATTAATTCACAGCAAACATACTGCCAAGTCGTTTGCTTCAGACATGGTGAGCAGGTGGCCTTGCACTGAGGTGATATGTTTCTGTCTAAATATTTTATGTTTTGCAATTAATTGCAAGTGCTGATAACATGCATTTGCAACTTTGCAAATATGCGTTTCGCGTCTTTTTTCTTTACATTGCACCGTTTACAAATAAAAAGCGCTGATGTTAACTTGCTCGCATGTAACGGTAACTGTATCAATGCAGGCATTGAGCATTAAAAAATCGTTGCTTTTATTTGAATAAATTTGAATGCACCGACAAATCCTTTAAATGTTTACTTACAATATAAAAAATGTGTCAAACCATTGGTTCGGCCTTTTTGCGGTGGGGGGGGGGGGGTAAATAGCATAAGCGTTAAGCAGAAATCACGGTGAAATGTTAACAAATAAATGACTCTCTGTAAATCGATTATTATTTACTGTGTAAAATATATGAAACTGCCCAATTTACTTAACAAGGCAAATGGACAATTGTGTAGCGAGCGCCGTAACCGAGGGCTTAATAGGTGTGAAGCAAGACGGCAACAGTGGTCTATTGGATAAGGACTACACGCTTAGGGATAAATGTCCATTTCTTTGTATTGGGCACGTCTATCAACAATGCATGATTTTAGAATGAATAAGCGTGTTGCACTCTGGGCTAAGTCTTCAGCTGGAAGGTCTTGTAGAAATTGGTATTATATTGTCACTGATATGTTTACTACTAATGGATTACAACAATATATAAATATCGAGTCAGCTTTACCGAAACATGCCTTATTGAATGGAATAATGAATGTTTTATTTGATAAATTTAAGATAGACTGGTATCAATCTCTAAATAGTGTCACGGGTCCTTCCGGTCGAGGCAGAAATAAGTTGCGTACATATCGCCTATTTAAGGACGGTTTTAATACGGAATCTTATTGTCAGCTTATAATGTCTCCGTATCATCGGGCTGCATTTAGTAAATTCCGTTGTGGTGTAGCACCTCTGCGAATAGAAACCGGGCGATACGAGCAGCTGGACGTACTAGACCGGAAGTGCCCCTTTTGCGATAATGTTGAGGATGAGAGCCATGTTATTCTTGATTGTTACTTGTATCATGACTTAAGACATATGTTATTTGACAAAGCTGTAAGTGTAAATCCTAACTTTCTATCTATGTCTAAAAACGATCAGTTAGTTTTTCTCTTCACAACCCCATTAATGATAAGAAGTTGTGCCAAAACCTGTTATGATATTTTAAAACGTCGTCTTTTATATGCTTGTAAATAATGTCTTTTCGCTGTTTTTAAGTAACAATAATGTATTTTAGAGGCTTCTAAGAAGTTGTTACTAATCAGGTCATCTACGATCTGATCGGGGTGATACATGTACTCGATTTTCTAAACAATTTCTTTATTGCGCAGCAGTGCTCGTATTTGAACTCATTTTTTTTTATTAATTATTTTTACGATGTTTAGGATTAGCAACAGCCTCTTAGGTTTATCATGTAATATAGAACTGTTTTGTACAGAGTTGGAACGCTGGTGATTTTATACATGTATATATTTGGTTTTATATGATTAGAATGCAAAAGTCTCTGATATTTCTTATTTAGAAAGGTTACATACAATTGTCTATTGTATATATATAAGTGAATGTTTGTATTGTTGTATTGTATGTAATTGAGACTATAATAAAGAATAAATAAATAAAAATACCTCGATACAAAAAAGCTAAAATCTACCGAAACATTAGATGTTTGGGAACAGCTACCAGACTGTTTTCAAACACAATTAAAAATACAATTACAATCCGTGACTGATTTAATTGCATAATAAAAAAGTTGATCAGAAGAAAAAAGTAAATTAGGTAACTGTTCTTATGAGACAGTATACGAATTCTTGTAACAGTTCAAGTAAATTAAATATAAGGACTAAACATTTATGGTTAACTTTTAATTCTATCACAAAACAAAATTCATCAACAACTCGTCTGTAAATAATTACAGTCAATAACGATATTGTTAAACCAGTTATGCCTAGTGGACTCTCCCATCCTTCTAATTTGGATCAATTTATTTCCAAAATTAGGAATGTCTAGTATATTTATTTCTATATTAAGAATATTTCATACAGAACAATTTCTTTAAGAAAACAGCGCAGATCCTGATGTTTGCCAAGGCCTTTTTCTAGACGCTAGGCATCAATGGGTTAATACACATATATCATAATATATATCTTAGATATAGATTATTTAAACAAAAATTGAACCAAAATATTTATAACATATCTAATAATATATTGAAAACATACATATTTGAAATCGAATCTATAACAATACTCGATGTCATGAAAATCGTCGACTTTTCGAAGATTTTTAATGCATCAGGACATCAAAACTTGTCCTAGAATACTCAAACATTGTAATTGTTCCATGTCAGTCCAATTACCTCAATCAATAATGGAAGTGAAGCTTATGGATTTTTCCCAGGGCAATCTGAGCATGCATACATTATAACTTTGCAAAAATATGCAGTTAAAGTGATCAAAACAACTATATACCAATATTAATCCATACACCCAACCGTATCAAAGATATAGTTGATAACTATTGCGCATCAACTTAAAATCTGTATTGAGCAACGCCAAGTATGAATTGTTACCAGTAGGGTTTTGATTCGACTTGTAGATTCATGGCTACTTCACATTTATTCTGGCCAAATTGTTAATGCAGTGTCAAATCATTTCAACAATGCATTTGGCCTTGTTGATAAAGATATTTTACTGGAGAAAATTCGTATGTAACATTTATCTGGAAATGCGCTCGCAAAAATGCAAAGGTATCTAACTAATAAAAGACAATGCGCCAAGGTAGACTCAAATAAAAAATCTTTATTTAACATTATTCAGACCGGAATTCTAAAGAATCTGCTCTTTGTTCTCTTTTTGTTCTAGTGTAACGCTATTCATTTCTTGATTGAATATTCAGCTATTTATGTTTTGCCGTTGACTCCAATTTTCACGCCACTGACATTTGCGTAAAAAATATTCAATGTTCGTTGCTAAGTGACTTGGATACCATATCTCATTCATAACCCTTGAACAATATATTAATGCATTTGAGCAAAACGAATATATGGTAATATCAAATTAAAATAAATCAACACAGCTCCTCATTTCTAAGTTATTATTATTGAGCAAGTAGATTAAATCAATAAACTTTATATGAATGTCGACAAGCATTTCAATTAGCGGTCGCATATGAATAATGTATGTCGTCAACTCATTACGCCATGTATTAAAACTAATTTACTTTATACGGCTTTCTTCACACACAAAGAAATAATTGTATTATGTATACATATTACCATATGTGGACTATTGTTGTACAATCTAGCATCCAGCGGCGCTATCTCACTTGATAATAAAAATAGTTTCGATAAAGAAAAAGGCTGTACAAATAATCATTCAGTATGTTCTTATTCTTATTCTTTTTCTTTGCATTATTATCATGGTAATAATTGTCTTTATAATAATATTAATAATAAATATATTTATTATTATTATTACTATTATTATTATTATTATTATTATTATTAGTAGCAGTAGTAGTAGTAGTAGTAGTAGTAGTAGTAGTGGTGGTGGTGGTGGTGGTAGTAGTAGTAGTAGTAGTAGCAGTAGTAGTAGTAGTAGTAGTAGTAGTAGTAGTAGTAGTAGTAGTAGTAGTAGTAGTAGTAGTAGTAGTAGTAGTAGTAGTAGTAGTAGTAGTAGTAGTAGTAGTAGTAGTAGTAGTAGTAGTAGTAGTAGTAGTAGTAGTAGTAGTAGTAGTCGTAGTAGTAGTATTAATAATAGTAATAATAATAATAATAATAACATTACATTTCTTTTTAATGATACGTAGAATACTGATTTTCAACTATTTTTCTCGCTTTGAGTTTTCAAATGAAATGAGTTTTCGTTTAGAAAATACTTCCTTTTCACGAAAAATCCCATACATGTGGGAATCGTCGTGGATTGCAAATGCAGTGAGTACCGTTTTTACAGACCGCAATATGTGTGTATATGAAAATTAAAACGCACACAAACATACAGAACAATTTTGCACAATGAAAATGATAACTCGTAATTTGATACTTCGTTTTGCTGTATCCGTTACAGATGAAGCATTGCACTGTAACAAATGTAATGACGCCAGTGTCAACAATTAAGTATAACTGTCATAAAAATATGACCGAGTGTCGACATCCGCTAGATATCAGTTTCGTTTGCGCTCTGAAAACAACATATGGAGACCTGCGAATGCTATTTGATATTAATAATTAACACATCTATCATTTAAAGAAAGTCCCTAAAACCGCTTAAATATCGTAAATAGCACCTCCGGTATTTCAAGGCGCCTGTGCGGTATGCGTTTAAACACGTTCGAAGTCACGTCAACACGCGTGGCTTGCGCGTGACATATTAAAACGCATTGAAATTTATTAAAAATAATCAAATTTCGACGGCTGTCCATATTGATGTATTGTCACACAAATATTTTTTTGCATCAATAAAGGCAAAAAGAGATGTTTACATTTTTTATAAATGTGTCAAAATTGATATTTTTGTTGTTTTATTTTTAACATTTAAATCTCTGATAATTAATAGAAATGAACTTTGACATAATGGATTATGCGTTTTGTAATTCAAATCAGTGCATCAGTGTCACTGTGGACCACCATATCAATCGTGTATGAAAAGTTTGTATCAAAGGTACAAACGTAGCAGATACGGATCGACACATGCTGTTTTAAGTATCAAATTTACCAATGTGCGTGAAGATGTTATGTGAACGTATTAGGGTTTTAAATTGTCCACTTTTATTGTTTCGGAATTATATCCAGTGTATATAGCAACGCGATAAAGAATTTGCATTGGAAACAGGGGGTCTTTCATTCGGCATTGTGGTTTTTGCCGCTTCCATTGACATCCAACATATATTTGTTGCGTGTATTAAACGCACATACATAAAGCAATACAGTGGATTCGGTCGACATGAACTGAGCACACAGCAGAGCACTTGCTTGATAGTCCTTCTTGAATGCTTTTATGTGTACAGCTAAAAGTATTCCGGTTCAAACCAAATCCATGTAATAACTCTTAAGATGGCCATAAAATCAAATGCACGCTGGTCATGTGGATACTTCGACAACGGACGGCACTTTAATAAAAGATAAAAACGAAAGCCACGCGCCAAAACAAGTCCCTCCGTTATATCTAATTTGTATCATTTATATGCGTGTTTGCGACACAGTTAATGGTGTGGTTGATAGATGGTTTATCCTTTTGTATGCTAAAAAACATTTCAAGGAATACTGGTTGACTTTTGCAAAATTGATTTAATGCCATCGGAAAACAGCATAAATTGGATGATCAGTACACATTTCAACAAAATAACAGCACTTAGAAATATTGCAATAAAGTGTACGCTATTCCATCATGTAGAGTAATTACTGTGCTTCATTCACTGACATGTTGATAGTACTCAATGAAATATGCGCGAAGATAGAGCATGTTCTCATAGGTGATATGCTTGATGTTGTAGGCCCTTTGATTTCCCGATTAATGAAATGCGTTTATTTATATGAGCCTTGTTATGAGAAAACTGGGCTTAATGCATGTGCGTAAAGTGTCGTTCCAGATTAGCCTGTGCAGTCCGCACAGGCTAATCAGGGACGACACTTTCCGCCTTAACTGGATTTTCGTGTAGACGAGACTTCCTTTAAACGAAAAATACCATAAAAGCGGAAAGCGTCGTCCCTGATTAGCCTGTGTGGACTACACAGGCTAATCTGGGACGAGACTTTACGCACATGCATTGTGCCCAGTTTTCTCAGAACACGACTCATATTGTTACTTCTCTTACCGAGGTGTTTGCTTTTCCAGCATGTAGAGAAATTACTGTGCATGAAGCCAAATGTTCGGTGATAAGTTTTTCATTAAGGTCGGTGTAGAAATTGTTAATTATTGCCTGCTAACTATAACAGTATTTAACAGCGAACTAAGCATTTCTGGTTCACTTAAATTGGTGTGTTGTATCTGTTAAAAAGTGTCAGGTAATCGGGAACAGACGTGCAACTGTCATTGAGTTGATCGGCTAGAGAAGTGTCCATGAAAATGTGGCATCTTACTTTTTAAACATTTGAATGTCCTCAAATATGTCAGTAAACTACAAGATTGACATGTTTTTACATTAATTAATAATAAATCTTAATTTATTTCTTCTTATTTTTATTTTGTTGAAATGTATACTGATCATCCAGTGAATGCTGATTTTCGATGCATTTTTAACACTTTTGTCATATAATCCACTGTTCTTCCTCAAATTTCTTTCTTCGCTTTACCATAAAACTCGCGCGTGGCTTTTGTTGTTGTTGTCTGTTATCGAAGTGCCATCCGATATCAAAGTATCCGCATAACCAGCGTGGAATTCAATCGACCTAATACATGGTAACAAACACAACACCTGTAAAAACGTAATCAAACCGAAAGCCGAAGTTTTAAAAGGGGCCTTTTCACGTTTTTGTAAATTTACAAAATAACAAAAAGTTGTTTCAGATTCGCAAATTTTCGTTTAAGTTATGATATTTGTGAGGAAATAGTAATACTGGACATTTACCATGCTCTAAAATATCCATTATAGGAATCTTTTGAAGATTTGAAAACCTGAAATATGAAGCGTTGCAACGCGAAACGATTGAATAATTTGGAAAGTTCTGTTGTTGTCGTTATATTTTGGGAAACTACGAGGATTGCTTATATAAGTAACAAGAAATATCTTTAAAAAAGTATACGGCGTTGATAGTTCAATGAATGAGATCAAGGATAGCGAATGTCTGTTTTCGGTGCAGTTCTTAGCTGCATCACACGCAGTACGGGATGTTACGCGGAGTTTTCGCGGCTTATTTTACATTATTACATATTTCTGGTCATAAACCTATAGATACAAAACAGAAAACCAAAAGAAGAATGGAAGTGAAATTAAAACATATGAGTCAACCGGCCACACTCGAAGTATTCGTATGTATAGGCGCGTTCTTCGAACAAACCTGTTTTGGTGGTTTGTTGGGCATTGCCATTTGATTCGATTATTAACAGTATCGAGAATCATCGGCCTCATGCTTAATACATTAGTCAATGTGGTGGAATAATTATTGTTAAGTTTATCAAAAATTATAGTTATCATTGTTTTGTTGAAAACACATTAAGAATCTATTATTGACATACCATAATTATATTGCTGAATATCTTCATTTAGCATATTTCTGGTCTCAAGAAAATTCCAGGTCACCTATTTCACGGATAGCCTCTTTATTATATAACGATTATTTTACTGGCCGCGAACTCCGGTGATGACCTGTATATAAACTCTGACATCCACACAGTGGCCGCGAAGTGACCCGATACCTCGCGGGTTGAAATGCAATGCATTAAAGTGAGGCCTCGCTTCCACTGCTCTTTATACTTTTACATGTTAACATGCTGACAGGAATATTGAAGTAAGTACTAAATATGAGAACATAGCCTTTAAATATAAACGCTTTTGCGCTGGTAATTCTCAGAAAATAAAAGGTGCACGCACAAACTGTATTGATGTCTTGTTTCATGCATTAAAACAGCGTTACAAAGACGCAGATATGTTTCCAATGTTCTGGTGGTATACTCAAATCAGCCAATGGAATAAATGAAGTGTATTCATTCGTACCTAGCCGCGGGAAATTTTATTTGAATTGTATTGGACACTTACAAAGGTCAGGTAAGGTGAAAAGCTGGCTTAATACAGCTACGCCGAAAAAATACATTTTCCTTTGTATAATTGTATTCTTGTTTTTGTAATGGAGTTTTTTAGGTCCAATGTTTAAATTTATCAATATAAAACATTTAATGAAAAGCTTCAATACATGCCAAAATCTGTGAAAAGCTCCCTTTTACTGACGATTCAATCTATCTTACGGAGTCATCATAGTCGATGTAGCACGATCGGATGATAAGACAAAAGATCTTATGTATATATTGTCAAGGATTCTGGAGATAGTCTTATGTTTAAATGAGCATATTTTCTAATTCGGAATACTCGGCGGTTTTCATTGCAAAAACGTACACATTTTCATGAATCGTTGATTTGTTTGCTCTTTGATTAATATCATTTTACTGCGATCACACCATATCAAGTTAGTTGTTTAAATTTGCTCAATATCGATACATTTATGATCTGTTTGTGTTTATCTATGCCAGGAAATAATTTATGTTGCTCATTTTAACTATTAAAGTGCTGCATGGATTCCAGGTAGGAAAAAGCGCCGTTAAAAGTGGCAACTCCCAGCAACGTTATACGTTATGTTAACCCTTTGCATGCTGCTAAAATGTCGTCTGCAGAATTTCTAAAATTAGCATTTTCTTCGATTTTTTTCAAAGAATACTATCAGAATAGCAATAGCAATAGTTCTGTGGCGTCTCATCTGGATCCAAACTGTTTGCAAAGACCTTCAAAATTCGGTTCCAGCACTGAAAGAGTTAAACGTATACAACAAGGTAAACAAATGATTGTTCTCCTACATATAGGTGTGTATGTTGTGATGGGTATGTATGTGTTTAACATTACTTAAACTATGAATTAGCCGATGATTATTCTTATGATTTAAACAGTTTATTTGAACTTTCTGATTTATCGGTTATCTCTATATACTCCTTGAATTGGCTCGAATATATTCACCGTTTAGTGATGTTGTTTATATTGTTATCTATGATCGCATTTCGGTCGCTCTATTATTTTATAACATTGAGAAGAGACGATATAGATTCCATGTCAACATTAAACATACAGATGTAAATAAATTCTCAAAATATCAAACTACAATAAAATAAAAGGCTTAAGTTGAGATCTGTGATATATGATACAAAAATATTGGATAAAAGCAAGAATTAATTTCCTAACAGAGTTTCCGAGTTTCATTGTTTGTTATATTAACGATCAATATCAGCAATAATACCGTTACTGTTGTGCAGCGAAAAGGTCCGTATATTAAGCTATGCAAAGAAAACTGATTTAAACTCATATTTGCACAGATTCAAATGACTGTTTTCCCTGCCGTCCTGTAAATACACTTGTATTTAAAGGGGAGACAAGTAAAAAAAAATAGCTATCCACAAATAATCACAATTCTTTGACACCTGCTTGCAACGTGTAAACCGAAAGACTCGATGTAATGTTTACCGTGGAAGTTTTAATGAATTTAATGAATTGAAGTTCACCGACAGATCAAGTGTTTTGGACCAGAGATTGCAGCTGATCAAACTAGCAGCTAACGTGAGACGGTGATTGTTTCGAGCAACAAGTTCATTTACATAAACGCATTTCTATTTGTTTTAAAATACTAGAATAAATATCAAAAATATCAATAAAAGCAAATCAACCAATATAAATCAGTGATTATGAAAATGTACGACCATATGTACTCGTTTACTGGCTTTGCACGAGTCGAATACATGTATAATTAACCCATTTATGCCTAGTGGACTACCCCATTCTTCTAATTTGGATCAATTTATTTCCAAAATTAGGGATGTCTAGTATATTTTTTTCTATATTTAGAATATTTTTTACAGAAAAATTTCTTTACGCAAACAGCGCAGACCATGATGATACGCCGCATCATGCGGCGTCTCATCTGGGACTACGCTGTTTGCCAAGGTCTTTTTCTAGACGCTTGGCATAAATGGGTTAAAAAAATACTTGCTGGTCAGTACTTTTATGAAAAATCATAATAACATCTCAAATTCTTGTTACAGACACATACGCGACAATTTGTATAACCAAATATGTGGATTAACAGTAACTTCTGATATTCCCTTAAATAGCATTTTGTATCCATAAGTTTAGGGTTGCTTTCTGTTCGATTAAGGAGAACTCTTATGAAGCGTTGCCTTATATGAAACCATACATACCCCACGGGTATTTTAAAGCGTCCGATCGTCACGGTTGTATGATTTTATCGTGTGCCTGTTCAAAATGTAGTCAAATGTTCACACGTAAAATTTGTTATCAAAATCTTAACTAATAAGTGAGATAATCAAGTTTGAAAAGTGTTGCGTTAGAAAAGTCCCCAAGTGTATATAACAAGTATTTCACCAAGCCTTTTCGTAATCGTATACGATGCTGGTTATTTTATGTTATTGTTATGTTTAGCTCTGTGACGAAATTGTAGGAGAAATATCTAGTGTTTAGACGATGTACACTGTGCAAGTCCGAATAAATATTTGTCTTGTCATGTCTTGTTAATAATTGTTAACATTTAATTGCAATAAGAATGGAAACACCAAATTGAGGGTACATTATTTAGTCGTGTATTCGTATTTTAAAGGGACCGTCAACCACGAATGACACAAAAGAGAAAAGTTCGAAAATACCGTATTTTTTACAATTATTAGTTTATAGTGATTACAATATCACGACTGGTATATTACATTACTTGAAAAAAGTTCATATTTTCAGTATATTAGGTAATACAATTTCGTGATGTGAATTCGAAAGTACATCGCGAAAATAGGTGACATAACGATATACATACTATAAATAACGCAATTAGATTAATCATTTTATATGTAAAATATATACAATTCACTACGCATGTAAAATTTGCATTCCTGGATTAACCACGCGACGATGATGATCAATCTACTTGCGCTATTTATAGTTAACTGGTAGTTACCTGGTACCTGTACACAGTAAAATGTATTACCGAATATACTGAAAATATGAAAACTTAACTACTTTTTTCATGTAATGTAATATACCAGTCGTGATATTTTAATCAATATAAACTAAAAATTGTAAAAAAATACGGTATTTTCTTTTTCCTTCATTTGTGGTTGACGGTCCCTTTAAAATAATCATAAAGAAGTTGGAAAATCGAGGCTCGAATTTCAAACTCAAACAAACACGTTCTGTCGGGAAATGAGATCAAATGAGATTTATTATTTATTAAAACAAGTCTAAAAACATGCCCAGCGATTAAAAAATAATGCAAAAATTGCATACAGTTTCTTTCCTCTATTGCATTGTTATTGATCATTTAACATAATTATTTATTAGCTCAATTCAACTCTGTATCATGCTTGATTTTAAGGAAAAAGCATTTTTTATTATTATCAAGATCATTGTATGCTCATTATACGCAATGATCCTGATCCTTTAATGGCGGAGACAGTTCGCATGATAACTTGCAAAGACATATTTGTCCTCCCCCACACGGCACGTTTTTAGTTGCGTTTGTTTTCACTTCTTGTGCAACCCGTTACCAAGTGGTGCGTAGTCACGTGTCAT